>NC_044579.1:21880000-22180000 GCF_901933205.1 Camarhynchus parvulus
ATTATATTTGCATTTTCTAACTCTGGAACTTTGATCTAAAAGTACTGCACCAATACTGCATAACAGAAAAAAACACATGCAAACACCAGCTAGACAAGAAGCAGTCTATACTTTTCCAAGTATATGGCATTAGTGCAATGCCGACCAGCTCATCACACCTCCAATAATTATCAATATTGTCAACTTATGAAATTTTGTTTTTAAGGTTAGTGCAGCTTCATTCTGCATGTTGTCATCAAAGTAAAGATTGGATCTTTACCCCACTTATAATCTAACAGCTGAATTTGCTTCGAGTACTATTAGCACTGAACAGCCCTGCCACACATAAGATGTCCAAGTTTTGCAAATAAGCAAATTGGTAAACAAGGTGATAATGGAGAAAGTGAGACTACGTGAAAGAGTGGGGAAGAGACACAATCTATGTTAAAGCATTTTTCCTAATTATAGTTTCCTTCAATTCATACATTAAGTGGAAAAAACACAGTGTAAATAGAAAATCAACATGGAAGGGTAATGGAGACAACTTTACAAAAACAGACGAGCAGAGAAAAAGGAGCACTTCAAGTATAAGGCAGAGAACAGAGAAAGAAAGTGGTGCAAGGACTAGGTAAAAAGAATGAGAAGAATTGGATTATTAAGGGTAGAAAACAGAAAAGGTAATATTTAGGCAAACGCCCATATGGCTTACAGGTTTGGATTTCTGGATTTATTTTACTCTCACTTTTACCTCTGGTGTACAACAGGGCGAATCAAGTGAATTACTGGAATTGCTGGTGAGATACATCCAATGTGAAGAGCCCAGGACTGGGCCAAGAGTTGTAAAAGAAGTCTGAAGCAGGGACTGAAAAGAGATAGCTGGAGTTCTTTAGTACTTAGATAGTTTGCTTAAGGCAGGAGAACAAGGGAAACAATTAAAAGAAGTGAGGACAAAAGATAAAGAAGACAATCTTTCACACTGAATAGACAAACTGTATCCAATATTTCTTCAGGTGATGAAAATGCAAAGCCTGTTAACGTCCTGTCCATTTTATCCTTGGACTAGATTCATTAACAACTCTGGATTTACACCTGATTTTTACCATCAATCTTTTAGCAGTTTATTTCCTGTACGATCAGCGAGACAAGCAGGATTCTTTCTTGGCCTGAACTCCTGGTAGTGCTGTCTGCTGTCTGGTGTGATTTTACCTTGCCAGCAGGCCCCCACTGTGAGCTGCATGGCGATGTGGGAGGGGTGGATGGGCCAGTCGTTGGTCACCAGGTACGGCTCGTACGTCGTCCCGTCCATGTACAGCGTCACCACGGGGAACTCCACATTGACCACATAGTAGTGCCACTCCTTGTCACAGATCTGGGAGACACAGCAAAGCATTAGTCAGCTCTTACAGAGACTGATTTTTATATCCCATGTGGTTTTCAAATGGTGTTTCCAAATTTCAGTTGTGGGAAATAATTTTACTGTAATTTCTATGTCTCTAACATTAATGAAAGCCAAAACAATGTTGATAAATACTCCTGGCAAAATATATATTTGCAAAATATACGTGATAAATAGAGGCTTCTTATAACACACTCTGAAACAAGACATGGATACAAAATAGAAAAATCAGGCAATTTGGCATTTCATCTGTATTTTCACATTTCCTAATACATAATTATCTTAGGTTACAAATGCAAGATGTGGCTGGGGGTGTGTATTCTATTGCCATTGGTTACAGGTGGGGCAGTTATCTTCTGTTCATGGGGCAGTTTTCTTTATCTCTCCCACAGCCAACCCTCCCTCCAGGAGATCTCTGCTGTCCATGGCCACTGAGTGTCCCTGCAGGGCTGATCAAATGCCATCAGCCCATGGGAGATGCTGCGCCCAGGGGAGGAGCCAAGCATTCCTACCTGGATATAATCTGAGATTTCGAAACACCGTAGTCAGCTTTTTCCCACTAGATTCCCAGAGGGAGCCCAGGCCCATCTGCAGCAGCCCTGGAGCTGCAGAGGAAAACTCCCCCCTTGTGCAGGATCCCTGCTGCAGCAGCAGCACAGCTGGCACTGCAGGAGGGCTGAGCCCCCATGGGATGGGGCTGTGCCACCACCCTGACGTACAGGGGCTTAGCTCCTATTCTGACTCTGGCAGTGTTGTTTTGTACTATGCTTTTTTTTTTTTTTTCCCTAATAAAGAACTGTCATTCCTACTCTCCCATATCTTTGCCTGAGAGCCCCTTAATTTCAACATTATAATTATTCAGAGGGAGTTACATTTTCCATTTCAGGGGAGGATCCTGCCTTCCTTAGCAGACATGTGTCTTTTCAAACCAAGACAATAATATTAGTTTCTTAACGCTTGTATCTAGTGTTGAAAACAGAACACTTCATGTCAGATACACAGAGGATGTACTGGCATAGTTACTGAGCATTCCTATTAGGTTCAGATGAAGAAAATGTACAGCCCTTAGTCACTGGACTGATGATTGCCATTATTAACTTATCCCATCAGTACTCAGAAAATCCTGTGCAACCTGCCAGGACCTTGACAGTACTAAAACGAACTGGGCTGTGCAACACAGCAATCTACAGGTTTGGGCAGGGAACTCACCTCTTCTCCACCCTTCATCTTTTGGCTTTTCCCCAGGTGGTGGGAAAATGAGGATCCTTATGATTTCCCTGACACCCACCAGCTTTGAAAAGCAACAGCCTCAGTCACAACATACTTTCAGGATGACAGCATTAGTGTCAAATCACATATGAATTTCTGAGCTGGACAACCAGGGATTACTGCAGGATGGCTAAATTCAGCTTTAGTTTACAAATGTACAGCTGGATGAACCCATGCCTCTAGAGACAGAAGTCTGGTGTGCAAATATCAATGTCTGCCCAATTATTTTTTTCTGTTGTTGTATCTTTCAATTTAAAAGTTCAAAGGAATAAATCACAGCAAACTGGTAGGATGAGAGGGCTGTTTTAAAAACAAAAGAATAGTTACAACAACGGTACTTTCAGATCCTTGTTTTGGTGCATTAAAAAATGGAAGTGCTTGAATGCAGATATGCTTGCTGTTTCACAGAAGCAAGCATAAAGTGATGTTTAACCATAACAGTTTGTCCTTGGCCAGGTGAAGTGCTATCTGGGGCAATATCTCCCCTTTGAAAGCAAAAGCTGACGTTTTGTTCCAGAAGACATTTCAGCAAGAACTTAATTACTTCTATTTCAAACGGATACATTTATTACTGCAGACACTGGAGCTCCACAGCAAGAGATAAATGCAGCAAGGGGCTGCTGGGGGGGAGCCTTCCTTTTGTAAGCAGCAGACAGCACAAATGTTTTCTGAAGGTTAAATGAACTGAAACCAAAATTGAAAGTAAATAAATTGGAAGACTGAAAACGTTATTGAACAAACTCCAACCACCAACAGTATTGTGGAGCCCTGCCTTCCAAGGAAAAGCAGCTTGCCAAGCCCCTGACCTCATTAGCATCTGATGCATCACAGCCACGTGCAGCTGACATTTCACAGAAAACAAAACCTCGTTTTGAGAGACCTTGCATGGCCAAACCTACAGGATGAATACCTGGCACTTTGTGGAGAACTGTTCCACACTGTTTCTGTTTTGCAACCCTGAACTGCATCACATGTACCCCGTGTGCACCCCAATGAGTGAGTAATCCTCATGTTTAACTAAAGCAAGGGCACTTTGACAGAGCAAACCAAAACATTTTGGGGCATTACACCACAAAGAGCACAGTAATGTGTAGCCAGTGTAATTAATCCATTAGGCAGTTAGATTTTTCAAAGAAAATGCTTCCTGAAAACACAACATTTCATAAAATCCACAACTCAAGGCTCCTGCAACTGGGCTCAAGTGCTTCCAAGAAAAATACAGAAAATACAGATGTCCAACTGCAGATGTCCACACAAAGTACTTTTTCTTATACATTCTGGAACATGCAGACAGCTTGGTGATGTCCTCAAACCCTCACTGACCTGCATTTCCTTAAATTTTAACACATAAACACATCAAGCGTTGTTTTGAAGGATAAGACTTACAGTCTCAGCTTGGTTGTTCCTGAGATTTCAACAGCACTTGTTGGTTATCTTAATTGTCACCCAATTTCAGTCCAGCTTAGGGACACAGACACATGTCTATTCCTCTAAACCATCTTTCAGTATCTGTACTGGGCCCCAGTGTAAAAACAAATATTCTACAAGGAAGCAAAAAATTACTTCCAAACTCTGGAATACATCCCAGTCCTTCAGCAGCAGGCAGTACTTCATGGCTGGCCATTTCACAAGCAACAAAATAATGAAATAAATAATTGTAATGTGTAATTTGTTATGCTGTTACTTCAGACACCTTCTTTGCTTTCTTAACACAAGAAACCAATTTTTTCCCGGCATGTATTCCACTGTGGCAATGGAATGCAATATGAAGCAGCGAAGCCAGGAAAAGAAAATTATAAAATATACTACACTGGCAAATAAAGAAATTTTAATACTGTCAAGTTGGAAATTTATTTTAAAAATTTAATTTATAAAGCTATCGTAATGAGATAAAATCACAGATGAGTGAGCTGGGCTTTCCAAAACTGCTGGATGGCTTGGTCTAATCACTCTATCATGCCAGTCTGCCTCAAAAAAGTATTAATCAAATCACAGTGAATGAAACAGCCTGAAGTCCTAGTGCAAGCCATTGCACTGGAATATGCTTTTATGAAATAGCTGAAAACAGCCTCCATATAAATCTTACAGAGTATGTGACCTAGGCTCTTGGCATCTTCTAATGAAAAGCATCAGATTTTTGTGCTTTATGTTGGAATGCTCAGCAAAAGACTGAAACCAAAGTTCTTGGTCCGAGAAGCATGTGGTGCTTAGAACCAGACTTGGGTGGCCTGCAAAACTCCCCATTTTTCAGCTTTGTCCAACAGGCCAGGCCTGGCACCTGGGAGAAACTGCAGTTTCCAGCTCTTGGAGCCTCCTTCGAGTCAGCTGGGGCCACTCCAGGAATGGGGGGTCTTTCACCTGCTTGGCTGCAACACCAAGGCAGCCTGTGCTCCCCAAGTGCCCAGGGAAGAGCTGTTCATGCTCACCATGGGCCTCTGCTGAGCTCCCTGCACATCCCTCTGGTATCCCTCAGCAGCCAGGGGAGCCTGGGCAGGGAAACAGCTCTGCACAGCCCAGTGTGCCCATGCCAGGGAGCCTGAGCAGGGAAACAGCTCTGCACAGCCCCTTGGTGCTGCTGAGAGCACACCTGAGAGTGTCCCTTCAGGGCCTGGAGAGGCACGTGGGGCTTCCATCTTCTGTTTCCTGGGAATTTGCTGTGGAATTGCTCTCAGAACATATTCAAATATGCTTAACAAAAGCAGAAAGAAGGGAAGGCTTGGAGGAAAGGGAAAGGAAAGGAAAGGAAAGGAAAGGAAAGGAAAGGAAAGGAAAGGAAAGGAAAGGAAAGGAAAGGAAAGGAAAGGAAAGGAAAGGAAAGGAAAGGAAAGGAAAGGAAAGGAAAGGAAAGGAAAGGAAAGGAAAGGAAAGGAAAGGAAAGGAAAGGAAAGGAAAGGAAAGGAAAGGAAAGGAAAGGAAAGGAAAGGCTCACTGCAAACAGCACCACTTACTGCAGCCATGAGACAAAAATCCTTCCGCCTGAGTGGTCTGAACCACTCATTCAGTTCACAAAAGTGGTCTGACTGAACCACTTGTTTCAAGAAAGCATCTTAACCCCCATTGTTAGCCATCAATTATTAGAGCACACTTAAAACACTGGGCCTGCTGTGGGACCCTGAATACAAGGAGTATTTCGATAAGCTGGAGTGAATTCAGTGGAGAACCAGCAGGCGTGTCAGCTCTGGCCACATGAGGAGAGGCTGAGAGAACTGAGCTCGTTTGGCCAGGGGGAGGCAGCCTTAGGGAAAAACAGCAGTGCCAAGGGAGAAGTGACCATGGACAGGCTTTCCAAAGTGGACAACTCTGCATTTTTACATCCCCTCACTAAAGAAGGCAAAAAATGCAGGGAATCTTAGTGGCATTAGCATTATTCCCTCAGCCACAGTCCCCTGGTCAACCCTCCTGCCTTATTCTGAAAGCAGCCAAATGCTTTGTGGCTCTGCTTCAAAGCCTGGCCCCTACTACCCCAGTTCAGAGCACTGAAAATAGATGATAATTGGATGGGGAGAGGGATATTGATTTCAGTTAAAAAACACCACATTTTTCTCTCTATCTCTAAAAAAATCCTCCTGAAAGAGCTTTTTAAAAATTTACAAAGTTTGGAATTGCTCTTTTTCTGTTGATTCCAATAATTTTGATAGTTTTTTAATAGATTTTAAAATATTTTAAATATTTACATTATGTATTTTGAACATATTTTTATAGTATTGAGAGAAAACACTGCACTGCTTACAAACAGGGAGCTAAAAGAAAGACTGTTTCATTATACTTTGAATCAGGAACTAAGCAGTCGTGCCCCTGCAGCAAGGAAGCCTAAAAAAAGATAATAATCTGGAATTGGTTGGCAGTGGATTTCATAGAAATTGAAAAAGTTCCATATATTTGCAATTATTCAGAGAAAGATGTGTATTACATATGTAAATTTAAAAAAATTAAACATTTTAGGCAGTTGAGTCATTCTGCCTGAGATTGGTGAGTTTTCCATGAAGGCAATTCACAGGTGAGCACAGAGGGCCTTTCTCCTTTCCCACTCTGGGATAAACCATGGTTTGTCTCTGAAATGGGATCTTTAAAGATATTGAATGAGCTTTTATCTGTTACTTTAGAATCTCATTTATTATTGTTTTCCTAATGTCAGTTCTCATCCACAGGCATGTGCAATTTAGCCATGTTAGTTTAAAAGAAGAAAAGGAGATACCTTGGGGCATTGCTGTTGCTATGACTGCTGCTTCCTTTTGATTTCTTCTAATAAATCTTTGCCTTAAATTTCAGTAGCTGAGCTACCTGCAAAGCTGATTAAGTGGTATAGGAAAAAAAGTTACACAGTTGATTTTTTGAGCTCTTTTTCTCATTGTCTATAAACACTTCTGATTTCTTTCTTTCTTTCTTTCTTCTTTTTTTTTTAATTATCCCTACACTACCAGGAACAGAAGAAAACACTGCTAAAAATAGCCTGGTGTAGATCTCAAGTGTGTAATTCAGTATGCAGATATTCAGTGTGAAGGATGGCATTGCTTCACTGGGGGTACCTGGGTTACCTGGCGTCTTTCTGTTTTCTAACACAATGAACAAAAATCTGTTTCTGCCATGAAGATGTGGTTTTATGGTAAAAGTCTGCTTTTGTGGGAGTCAACAGATATGCACTTGAAATTGGCTTTGTGCTACAGCACAGTCTGTCAGCATATTCATTTTGGGGAAGAGCTTTTGGAAATAAACAAAAGCAAAGTGCAAACACTGACTAATCAAATCCATTCAGTCACATGAATTGCTGTATCTTGTAGCATTATTATTCTGCCTCAGTAATAAACTCTGCATTAGGACATATTTACCACGTGTTGGCTTTACTCAACGTCAGCATTGCTTTCCTGGAAATGATTGAAACATCTCTGGGAAAGGGTTTGATATCCCTGACCATTAAGTGAAGGTGTGCAGATTGCGTCTCCAATATCTCCACAACCTCTTCAGAAAACTTTAAATCAAGCTCTAAAATATTCATATTAGGTACCAGGGCCTTTTGAAAAGATACTCTCTTTGTGTTTTGTCTTCTACATTTATACTTCAGCAGCTCCTTCACACGACATCTTTCCCCCATCTGTAAAATCAATACACCCTGTCTCTGCAGTGCCAATAGATACAGTATGGAAGTAGTAATTAAGGCAGGATGGAAGGAAAATACACTGCATATGGGAAAAGGAGGCATTGATACAAACTCCCGCAGTTAAATTTACAGGTGATACACTGCAAAGCATCATCATAATCTACCAAAGCTGTCACAGCTGGTCTGTGGCTGAGCAATGAATTCAGTCACAAATAAGAAACCCAGCCCAGTTCCATAACCCAGCCCCTGGGTTGGCACACAGGGACTTCACCCAGTCCTGTTCCATCCTAAGCTGCAGACATCTCACTGCTCAGAGAGCTGGGAGCTGTTCAGACCAGACCAATGAGGGTTTTGGACCAGGGTGTTTCAAACCCCCGTACAAAGTGAAACAATAAAGGGTGCTCAGTTGCCAGGTGTGAATCTGAGGAGTGGGCTGTCTGTCTCTGACCTCTGACTCCACGTAACACAAAGCAGTGTCTTTTTGTCCATAAGAATACTGCTGCACATGCAACCTCCACATAAATCTTGTACCTGGAATCTCAGCCTGCACAGCCCTGCTCAAAAGTGATCACAGAGTCTCCCCGAGTAAGCTGCAGAATTCTGACAGCTGGTGGCTGAAGGAAAAACCCAACCAGCCAGACTGCTTTGCTCTGGATCAGCTTTTCTGCTTTTGAGACTGGAGCATCACTACTCTTCCAAGAGTCAGCAGGAGTGGCTGTAGGATGGAGTAATGTACTCCTTAGTGAGGAAGCTATTCCACAGCTGTCAGGGCTGTATCAGAACTTGGGTGTCTCTGGTACAGATGCTGATGTGATGTTACAGCTCTGTGTACAGGGAGTTATTTGGAAAAATAATTAGCCATTGTTCTATAGCTGCATTTGTAAAGGACTGTGTGTGATCAGTCATAGGATAAAGGAGATGAACACTGTGCAAATTAATCCCTTCTTTCTGGAACCTCAGCTCAATATCAGAAGAACATTACCCAGAGAATGGAGCAAAAGAGATTTCCCTGCTCCTTATGGAAGTCACAAACAAGGTATTGCTTCCTCACAGGAGTTTTGGCGAGGAATCTGGAAACAGGCTGTATTTCCTACCCTGGCTGAATGGATAAAAGGAAGATAATCCTCTTGTAATGATACTGAGGTGGGCAGAGCCACAGGGATGTCATTCTCAGGACTCTGCTGGCAGTGCCTCATGCCCAAGCTCCTGAAGGAGGCACTGGTGGCATTCCACAGACTCTGTGAGACCCAGCACTGACACCTTCTTCAGAAAGCTGAGCAAAGCAGAAGGGATTTCCCACAACTGTGTACTTTGAAACAAACTGGAGGTGAAGGACTGGGAAGCACTACCTTGCCCTTATAATCTCACTAATTGAAAGGATAATGCAGCCTCATGCTGATTGATTTAAAATGAGAATTCATGTGCCTTATAAAACAATTGTTTCTTCAATATGAACTATTCAGTTACATAGTTTAAAAAACTGCCCATTAGAAAAACCTGATGGAATTTCTTGTGTACATGCACTCAAGTGAATGCTTTATGCAAATAAGCATGCATCTAATCACCGTCTTTCTAAACTGATATTTTCAACTATTTACTCATTGTCTAGTACATATTTTCTTCTGCTTAATGTTTATATGACTTAGACATTTTCTTTCACTTAAAAAAACAGATTTTCAAAGACTGTTTAGGAAACATACCTAAGATTTGATATTTTTAAGAAAATATGGATAGAATATTTTGTTAGAGTACCTTGAGCCCTGCCATTTACTACGCAATATCATTAAATGAACATGTCAAAGAGAAGTGTGGATGTTCACTAAATCCCTCAGAAAATTTGGTGAGGAAAGTTTAATCTTTTAACCCTTTTTTTTCTCTTGAGAAAGTACCCCAGCAATACCAATTAATCCAAACTAATTCCTGAAATACATTTATATAGCAAGCTTCCCAAGTATCTATCTTCATAGCTATGGATGTTCCCATAGGAAACGCCTTGTTGTATTTTATCAGAAATTCTTCTTTACTCTTTAGTGAAAAATAAAAGTAATTATTTTTTCTCTCCTCAGCCCATTTCCCCTCCATGTCCATTCAAATGAATGCAGAAGGAACAGCAAGCACCTAAAACAGATGAGTCTGTGTTTAGCACCAGACCGTGTTTTGATCTTTGATTTTCCAGCGATTAAAAACCCAAATCTTGCAGAACTATGCAGTGTGTTTTATTTGGCAGTTGACTGGCACAGCCAATGTCTTTCATCTCAAGAAAGAAGGTGAACAAAGACACTGCAAGTCACCCTGTAGCAACTGGGGCAAATTTATCATTACTGTGAGTTAGTTTTATTCTGGTTTGTGTGTCATTCTTGGTGTAAAAGTGCTAAGTGGACAAATATAACTGTAAGTTTTCCAAGATTTATTATCTGGTTTGTCTGAGCTCCCTGCCCCATATGCTGGAGAGAAGATGTTAATTGTGGCACTGACCTCACTGATAGCCAGTGTCTTCCCTCCCGGTGCTGCTGGCATTCTGCCAGGCAGAGCAGATCACTGCCTTGCACCTCAGCATCCCCTGCCCCTTCTGGAATCACAACAGCCACTCTAGTATTCCAGCACTTAACGAAGCCAGCTTCAATCCAACCACATGTGACATTTGAGTCCTCTCCAAAACAACCTCCAGTGTGGAAAAACAGAAAAGACTTAAGAAAACTCAGGGAAAACCTCTATTCACTAACTGTAGAAAAAGAAAAGTGTCATGGTTTGACGCTGGCGCAATGCCAGTGCCCCCATGAAAATATATTCTCCCTGGTGTCTGCTGTGAATGTGACCAGGAATACAGCAAAGCAGGCTCCAACTTAGGAATAAAGGGGAAAAAAAACTTTATTAACCTACAACTACATAAAACAAACACACAGAACTCAGAATTAAAACCTTTCAAAAACATTCCTCCTCCTCCCACCAAATTTCCAACACATCACAGTAGTACGAACCTTGGATTCTCAATTCATTTACCACCCCTCAGATCACCAGCTCTCAGTCCATCACCACCCTTTAGATAATCAATTCTCAGTTCATCAAGAAGAGGGGAGTCCCTCTGGTGCCATAGGCTTCCCCTGGGAACACAGCTGAGACCTCGTGTGTTTCCATGTCACACGTGGCACCGCCTGGAGATCATTTGCCATCGTGACATCTTCCTTCCATGCCCAGGGCTCTCACCACTGCTCATGGACCAGAGCTGCTTCTAGGGTTCCCCTTTTAAGGATGCTTTTCTCAGTTCCAAAAAAAAGCACAGTCTCTCACTTTCGGGACACCTGCTTCCCCCAAATTCACCCCCTGGGGCCGAGGGATCTCGAGAACAGAGATCTTCTTCTTCCCTGAAGATGGAGGGCACCAACCATCACCCTCCTCACCTGTTGTCTCTGTTCATGCACTCCTTTAAAAACACTGTTTATAGAAAGTCAGCACAGTACAATCACTGAAATAAATAAACTCCAAACTGCTCATATCAATGTGAATATTAGACCAATTTCTAGTATTCTAGTTGTTCAGGCAGGGTACTTTCAACAGCTCATATCAGAATAAATTGATTTAAAAACTATTAAACAAAAGGAAATTATCAGAGCATGCAAAGATGAAAAAACATTTTTAGAAACTAAGTATTTAATAACTGAGTTGGATTGAAATTGAAACTAAACTACTGAAGTGACACACAGCTAATGAAAACTGATCCCTGTTAACTCTACTATTAAAGTTATTGTTGATATTCCTTAAGCTACCAAATAACAGTCTTGGTAGGTAATAGAAGGGAAAATAATTTATATAAACTGTCATAATGGTCCCATAAAGAAATTTCCATGACATTAGGTTGAATGTTTGTTCTTCTTCACCAGTAAGGGAATTTTTCCCGGGCATTTATCTCTCTCTTGCTCTCACTGCCTTGTGTAAATAAACCCAGTTAACATTATGTGACTGTTGTGCTCTGGATTGGATCATCCCTCTTTCCAGGCTTTCTGGACTAAGGGCTGGTCTCCAAAGAAGAATTAGAATGGGAGCAAGGCAGTGGCCTCCTGTTTCAGAAGCAATATTCCCTTCTGAAGCTGTCAGAAACTGGTACCCAATGAAGGGAGCAGCACTGCTGCCAGCCAAAGTGAGACAGCCGGGATGGGGAGCAGACCACTTTAAGAGTTTTTCAGGCTCCTCTACTGTTGTTAAAAAAAGTAAATTAAAAATCAAATTATTTCTATTTTATCTGTTCTTTGTTCTTATAATATTTCATTACTTGTAACAGGAAGGTTTACTGAACAGTAACTCATTGTGGTGTATTATTTCCCTTTTTTCCTTTTGTTCCAAAATCTCCTTTATTTTTCTATTCATGAACACCAACCAATCAGGAATTTAAAAAAGGCAGAAAAGTCCCCTGATGTCAGAGTATAAAAAGAACAAGTAAAACCATTAAGGATTATGCAAAGAACTTTGCTTCAGAGATGCAGCATGGCCACTGCCAGCTTGGATTTGCCCTTGGAAATCTACAGCTGAGGAGAGCAGGAAAAGCAAGGGAAGAGAGGCCCCAGCACGGATGCTGCAGCATGTCAGGCTCAATAAAATATTGCCTGGCTCCTATCAGGGTGGAAAACTGCTCCTATCTAAATGGAAAGAATGATCAATATTCTGAGATGTATGCACTTTCCACTAAGTAATGAAACATGGGGACATTTTTTAAGATCAACTTGAATCAACTGAATCTGAGGAATAAAAAGATCAACCAAAGTCTTAGCAAGAATAAACACTACAAGTTTAATTTCCTGCCTCCCAATTGAAAGGGCTTCTATGATTGTTTCATTTATATGCCAGATCTTGATCTACACTGTGATTTGTCCGTATTTGTCCATATTCTGTTAAATATCTCTCTAGACTAAAGAAACTGCTATAAATGTTATATACCCAAATGTGTATACATATGATCAGAGATGAAAAAAATGCAAAGACTTGGGGAGATTATGTCTTTGGGAATTATTCACAAACTGAACACATTTACCACTTAACAATTAAGAATAATATTAAGGAGAACTATGAAACCCACCAGATCCTTTGAGCTCCTACCTAACTGAAGTGGCCTAAATACCTCCTTTGTTTCCTGATATTTGGTTGACATTATTTATTGAAGTGCTGAAATAATTTTTAAAATTTCACCTTTTAATGCATTTATAAAGCATTTATAGCATTAAAATGGCACCCATTATGTTCCTGAGGGCATCACTGGGAAGGGAGTACAGAGATCAGGGATGTTTTAATGTACATTGAGGCACAAATTGTGTCAGTCTTATTTTCTTGCATTATTAATGTCCTTTCCAAAACTGAAAAGGTGTGGGCTTTTGAACAACCTGATTTCAAAGGGAGCTGAAAGGAGCTTTTGGTCTGTGAGTTTGTTCCCTCCTCAAGACAGAATGCATAAAATTCTACTTAATTTCACTCATGAGGCCTCATCACTCATGAGGCCTCATCTTTGAATCTTATCTGGAATTTAAATCACGTTCTCTCATCTCCAAAATCTGCCTTCTTAGGTGACACGTGCAGGAATTCTGTCTGTCAGATATTTGTATTAAGAGATTTGCAACAAACTTATTTTTCACTTTGGAGGGCTCTGTCTGCAAATGAAATTGTGGTCATAAACTAAATGAAATGCCCATTTAGCACACTTCCTGAAAAACCCATTATTTGCTAGAAAACCAAGCAAATAATTTTCAGTTTATTGATAATACTTAATCAAAACATAACCTCAATTAAAAAAACCCAAAAGCTATGAGTGTTAATACAAAACAAACCCTGCTATTCTTTGCCATTACCTCTCAAATATTAATATACATGCTTTTTATTCAGCTTGCTTTCTAGAAACCTGCCTGAAATGATAATACTCAAGTGTTTAGAGGTTACATTTGGTCAGGCATCTTGACTGCCTGCTGCTTCAAGGACTGAGACAATTGAGAGGTATGGCCACACTCCTGAAGGGTCTTTTTTGTCTCTCTGAGCATCAGGAGGTTTCATGAAGAAAAAAGGAGGCTGTCCCCGTTCAAAGCAGGATGATACATCCTTTCTTGCTGCTGAACAAATAAAACACTTGGTTCAGGCAGCTTTTAAGATGTTATAAAGGTACAAAGAGTGGGATTAATGCAAACTAGACCCCAGAGACAAAGAAAACAGGGTAGCTGGGGCTTGTTTGCTTTAGAGGACAAACACTTGTGCTCAGCTCTAAAAACACCTCCTGAAGAGAGCTCCTGTCTCCTGCCTCTCACACAGTCCCACCTACACACATCACTCAATTTGTCAGACCAAGGGACTACGCTCCCTGATCAATGCACATCCCACAGGAAGTTATATGCCGGCATTAATTCATTAAATAACCATCCAGACTCGATGCCTAAGCTCTCAGCTCCCATCTGGGAAACACTGGGGTTCCCAGGCTGGGCTGCACACAGAAGAAAGATCCTGCCTGGGGCTGCACACCTGTCCTTTGCTGGCTCTTTGAAGGCCCCCATCACTTGGCAAATCCCTCTTCAAAGGCTCTGATCTCTGAAGGAAGCGCTGAGACTGCTTGCAAGGGTTGCTTTAAACATGCTCAGCAAAGGCAGATGCAGCTGACATGGGTGTTAAACACCTCTCACAATTTCCGCATTTCGGGAGAAGCGATTTACTTGAAACGTTATTTGCTCTGTTGAAAGTGCACAGTGCAAACTGGGGATGAAAGAACCCCTGCTTTTCACACAAGTCTCACACTGAATTGAGAGGAGCTTTCCAGGGAACCATGGAGGGAATCTCATGCAGCCCAGAGCCCACTGCTCTGGCAGGTGTGGATACCGCAGCAGCCTGAGCTGGGGGCAGCTACAGCAGCACAAAGGCACAGCAGAAATAGGTGCTCCTTCCCCATACAGATTAGTCTGGGATTTACTTCTGTTCCAGCAGACAATTAGGACATAATGCAGGGAAAAGCAAAAGCTATTTTGTTTTAATGCAGCTAAAAGGTGGCAATGAGTCATACTTGGCTCCCTTAATAATTTCTGTAAGGTGAAGAATGGTTGTGTGTCCATGCTGCTGTATTTATACATAGATATAAGTCAGGAAAGAATACAACTCAAATATTATGCATAGTCTCTTTAGTGAAATGGGGGCTGCTGGGACTTTAATTACAGAGCTGGCATTTTGCAGACAGACTGATTATGTGTTACATACCGTAGGAAGGTAATTAGTTATCAGCTGTATGTGTGACTTTGCCAGAGAATGCTGTTATTTTGTCAATATGCAGCTTGCTTCTAGTACTAATCATGATCGCGTTCTTTATTCACAATTGAGCTGTCTGAAATTTTCCCAGTGAAACACTGATTTGCTGATTGGTAAATGGGTGCTGAAATTACTATTTTTAGAAATGGGAGAACAGGTTCTTCAGGTAAAAAAAAAAACACCCTGAAAAATATGCCTTTTTAGTTTTGCCAAATAGGTCAGGTGTTTGCTTTCAAAATTGTAAATAACTTTAAAAAAATCTGAATATTAAGGACAAAACTTCCAACATGCTCCCCTAAAGTATGTAATAACAGACCCATACCAAGTCATGTGGAAGACTTACATGACATAAAAGAACTGTAACTGCAGAAATAAAGACAATAGGTGGATCCTCTGCCAGCTGAGAGCTGTGTATTTCTGAAATCCAAACAATTAGTCCATTTGGGCTAGGAAGTGACATTCAAGGAGAGCAACAGCAGCTCTGCCCTTGCGGGAAGGAGTCCAAGTGTGACATTCAGCAATGTCTCTTATTACCTGAAAGCAACTGGACATTTCCTGTCACCTCTTCGTGCAGAGGACTATCTATGGCCTCCTATTGCACACACTCTAGAGTCATATTAATACCCTCATTTATGTTTGAATTGCAATACATTTAACTGTTATCACAGTTCTCCTTCTATTTACTTTAGCTGAGCACTGGGTGCTAAGTTACTGCAAGAGTTTTCATTAAATCAGCCACATTTGGTTAAATATTCATCATACGGAAAATGAAGGCTGAATTTGAAATCAGGGTCTCTGTGCTGGCCATGGAATTACAGCAAACCCTCATTTGGGAGTGCATCCAAACCCAGGGATGGTGGTAGAGGTGTCTCAGGGAGAGAGGGCATGAGGCCACTTAGGAAAGAATAAAAAATGCCACGCAGGCCATGCGTGCAATTACAGCAACAGTAAATTCCTCTGAACATGTTTGAGTCCACAGGTTAATTGGGGTGAACAAACTGGAAGGGAAAAGATTGAATCAGTAATGAAAGGATCACAGTAAGATAGGAAAAGAACTTAGTGAGATCCTGACTGTGTAACTGCTTGAAAAAATGCAGTAAAATTCTGGAGTGTCTGGAATACCATGGTCCATTTGGAAGAACACGAAAACAGGGGTAGGAAGATCTGTGCAGTATCAGTCTGCCGTCTTTTTGGTCTGTTTTCAAGCAGTTGTGAGTAAATTAGATACAGGAACTTCACTGGCTGCTGTGAGGATATTTTAAAATTGGAAGGTTTGTTATAATACTCTACCAGAACTTGGTGCAACTTCTATGGCATAGTGATGCTTCTTTTGGGAAATTTTCTTGCTGATGGAGGTTTGTTACGACTTTAATATGCAATTACTTAAAAAACCCCTACAAAACATTACAGCTATCAATAATGCCAAAGAATTCCAGGAACTTTCCTGAAATTATGATTCAATAAACTTGCAATTTCTAACATTAAAGTTGCACTTTTAATTTCATTTGAAAACAACTTCTGCTAATGGAAGATTCAAGTAAGGATCCTGCTTTTGCCTGCCTAAGAAGTTTCTGTAGGGTTCACTGCCTGCTTATAAAGAATATGCAACTCTGAAGTAGAAAAAGCTTTCAAGACATGAAATTATTCATAAGGATTTCCATTTCCTAGCCAGCACTAGTACTGCTACAAAACTATAAGTGGATCCACAATTATTTGTAACCCAATCAGGTCCTAACTGCTAATGAGAGAACAGTTAATACTAAATTTTGAAGTTATCCTGGCTCTGCCATGCTCTGGCAAAGCTCATGGATCCAGGCCCAGCTTGAAGAGTACATTTTTAATTGGTGGCATTGAACTGAAAACCTGCAAAGTTACCCTGACCTTATTTAACAGCTGCTGATTCTCCTTTATCCTTACACAGTGAATATCCATGGGTATGGAAGCAGAGGTTTGGAATCTCAGCCAGTGCAGATTCACACCAGTGACTTCACACTGGCTCATCAGCTCTGCAGATGCCTGGTGCAGCCCTCGGGAATTTTTTACTTTCTGCAGCACATAAACACAGTAATAGCAGCAAAGTTCAATATGGCCATTAGATATAAATTCTTCTGAAATCCTGGCGAATGCAAAAAAGTGTTTTTTACATCTATGTCTTAAGACAGTCAATATCTTTAGACAAGTAGAGCTCTTTATGAAAAGTGAAATTGATCTTTCTTCAAATTCATGTAAATCACGCATTTGGTTTACCCACCACAGTCATTCCTAATACATCCCAGGAGCTCTGTAAATAAGAATATTGATTTTGATGACCTAGGGAGGTGGTGCAGTGAGAACTGACAAATCCATAGTTCAGCTAAATGACTCCTGCAGTCTTAGGTGAGGAGTTGTTTATATGGCTACTTTCACATGACAAATGCCTGATATAAGTTTTATTAAACCACTAGCAACCATAACGATATATTTTTAGAATATTAGAGCTGGAAGGAATTTTAAGGGGATATATAAAGTGCATCTTTCTCTGTGCCGAGGTTGCACAACGTACACATGCTACAATTTCAATAATAGATATAAGAAAATAAAAATTTAGTGGGTAAAGTACTGAAAGGGAGGATTAGGAGATCAAGTTCTTATTTGGTGCAAGCAAATAACTGCATTAGAAAATGCAGCTTTGAAATAAGAGCCTTTCTGTTTAAGGTACATTCATTGGTGGTGGTGACACAGGACACTTCACTGCAGTGACAGGAAGAGTTTGCAAACTGATTTGCATGCAAGCTGTGAGCTGCTTTTGTAGCCTTGAAACTCGTAATGTGTAATACTGATTTTCACCATGGGTTTCAAAAATACGGATGGCTTAATTACAAGTTTAAATAATGAAATTGCTTAATCATGCTGACAGATAAAGCACCTGAAAAGCCTGATTATGTACAGTAGCTGCAGCATGTCTTTGTGCTGTCATGCTGTAACTTCCAGGTGGCTTAGTAAATTAGATCAGTAGTTCATTCATGATGAAATAATTCTATTATAACACACCTTTCTTGTTCCTAAATTGCATCAAGCAAAAATGTCAGCTCAGTAACACTGGCTGACTGCAGTTAGGCAGCACCCTGTGTTTCGTTTTTAAATGTAGAGCTAGAAAGCTGCTCAGTTTTGCATTTTTACATAATTTTTCACCGTGTGCTTGAAAATATGCCTTCCTAGGCTTTGACATTGTCAAGAGACTACCCAGATGTTAAAGCAATCCATGGAAAAGCACCACCATACTTTATTCCTGAACTGCAGACATCCAGAAACCCTGGCTCTAAGGTTGGAATAAACAGTTCATGAACATGGATAAATGAATTTATATTTATTAATAACATAACCTCTTTGTCTCCTAACCTGCCTTTGCAAGGATAAAGATATCAGTCCTATCTTTGTGAAATGCTTCAGACACCACCTGAAAGCCAACCTGCTTTTCCTTTAAGCTAAATTTCCTGAGGGGCCTCAGGAAATTGCCCAAGTAATAGATCTTGAACATTTCCAAACCAGTTTCTGCATGTGTTGTACAAATTCTGGTGCACAAGTGATAAATCACATACAGTGTAAAAGAGAAATATTAGAAATAGCTGACAAATAAGAGAGTAAATGTGACTTTTCACCTTCAAATAATAGTTTGATAGGGAATTTCCATTCTAGGCTTCAAATTTCTCGAGTTCCCAGAATAGTGTAAAACCAGGGCACTAACAGACACTTTAATCCAGCTTGTTTAGATTTATTAATAACTCCATATCAAGATTGTCACTAAGAAATTAAATTAGTTGGACAGTCTTCCCACAGGATGCTTTAAGAATGTCATACTTTTTATTATTTCATGGTGCTATAGACAATTTAAACTTCCTTTTATTCTATGCAGAGTTCCTTCCTTTTTCATGCTTTCATTGAGAAATAAATTAATGCCTTAGGGTCTAAAGAATGTTTGCAACAGTTCTAACTTCCCTTGGGAATGACCATAACTACATATGGGAAAAACAGTTGTCCATGTAAGACCCAAAGGACAGCACATAACAGGGATCATTTTCAGAAGGGTCAACCCAGATCATTTAAAGCAGCTGAAAGTCCCACACCAGTGTAATAAAGATGTAATAAAACAGGTCAGAAAATTGCAAAATGTAGAGCAGAAATATGCAGAAAAATGTCCAAATAACTTCAAGCAAAAGCAAGTAGAGAAATGATAAAATATTGAGCTTGGTTGTTCCTTAAGGTCATAGAAGTTTTACAGAAGCACAGAGCAGTCACTGCATTTCACACTGGGTTGTACTGCAGAAATCAGAAATGCACAAAGGCACACCAATTTGTAGGGAATACTTCAGAGTGGCCCAGGGGGAATCCTGTATGTCATAAAGCAAGTTCTGGACAGCCACTGTGAGTGGTTTGTGAAGATTTTGTTGTTATAGAGCAGTGATAGAGCAGTTGCATTAAAAACTTATATTAAGCAAGCTTTTTTCAGTTGGGATCTCAAAGAATATTTTCACCATTTATCATCACTGGTGACTCATCCTTGTGCTACCAAAAACTGTTTTGAAGCAAGACACTGAATAAATATTTGTCAAAATAGCATTCAAAGATGGAAAGTAGCAATAAAGTGTGTCGGAATAGACAGGGCTGTAATGGAAGGCACTTAAGGTGCCAGGAATGCCACAAAGACTTTTTAAATCCTAGAATTATTTAATCTCTGTTGCAGAATTAGTCATTCATTTATCATTTCTCTCTTACTGGCTCTGTAGGCAAACACCTCACTGATTTGTTTCTGCAGTTTTATTAAAGCTGTAAGCATTAAGCAGTACAGGCCTGCATACTAATTTCTAAAGTAAGTGTTTAAGAGCATAAGAAACTCTTCTGAGCTTCAAGTAATAAACAACTAAACTCCATCATAGACAAAAAAGGTGACTTCAAATAGAGCATCATGTTGGAAAGGATGGGACTTCCAAGACTGATGGCTTTTACCTAGAGATTCGATTTCATGCACAGAAATGATGGAAACTTGCAGCATCTTGTCTCTCTGTGTACCCTTGCCCCTCCTGGACTGAGATTATGGTGTACTTTCCATAGGTTCTCACTCGTTTTCTCTCTTTCCAATCTCTCAAGAGGGAGGCCCATACAGCTTTCATTATATGAAGGTTGCTCTTAAAACTGAACGCACACAAAAACCAATTCTAAACAATGGTTAACAATCCAGCATAAAAGAAGAACTTCCAGGCATAAATCCTGTTGTTTGATGGAAATATCCAATTTAACTATATTTAAAACAAAAAAAAGAGTCTAAATACCGAATCAATTTCACGTTACCTTCTTATTATGTAATATAAATTCCTTCGAAAGTCAGTTCCTGCTCTACCGTGTCCTTGAGCAGGTGCTGATTTTAAAAAAGGAGCTGGGAGTGAAGCACTTGACTGCCACGGCTGCCTCCTCCAGGGCAGCCCCTGGTGTGTGTGTGTGGCCACGGAAGGGGTGAAGTGCAAAGCAAGGCCTTGCCCTGATCCTTCAGCAGCTCCGTGCCCGCACTGACAAAATGCACCGCACTTAGACGTATCCAAACCATCTCCTGTAGTTCCTGTTAGAAAAGGAATCGCTCCGGGGGCTTTTCACAATGAAAAGCACTGCAGGTTAATGCTGGATTATTCAAACATTTTATCTCATCTTAGTAAAGAAACAGTAAGTTTCTTCATGTGTATCTGGTTTTTGCTGACTTAGAATGACTCCACATCATGCACTAGATTCCCTGTTTTTAATGGGATCAACATAAATTTTGCCTATGGGGTGAAGACTCTTTGCAGAATGATAACATCCTGAAAATAATGTTGCACTGTGAATAAAGTACATGAAAAAATTGTTCATCTCTGGCTCAAATACCTTCTCCCACTAAAAAAAGTGTTGTTATCTTATTGATTTAGGGGAAGAAAAAATACCTTTTGGCTGTCCTCATATTTGTATGAAAAGTGTAATACCTGTTCAGAACAGTGTGAAATACACCATCCTGTTTAGTGTTATGTACTCCACTGTCACCAAAGGCTTGAGTGACTTGGTTAATCATTCAAACTGCAATTCTGGCTTGGTTCACAGCTTTCTAAGAAAGTCAGAGAAACAGTTTTAATATTTTATATGTTGTTCTTAGATGTCCCAAATGCATGTTTGGCTGCCTAAATAATTCACTTAAAATAACACCTATGTTCATTTGAGATAATTAGATAATAATTTAGATGCCTTTTACTGACTTTGGTAACAAAATTTTTGTTTTGTTAAGAGTCATTTCTGCCCTTTTTGTAATAAGTTCTTGGGTTTAAAAAGCATCCAATACTTGAAGTACGAGAAAAGAAATTACATAAATGTTGACAAACACATCATGATATTCAATTTAAACTTCTGAGCAGGAAACTCAGAAAAAAGGTCATGATCCTGAAACAAAGGAAACACCTGGGCTTACAAAGAAATGGAAATAAAATGAAGGAACCTTCTCTACCTAGGCATCTATTGAAGTTTTTATTACCAATGTTACAGACCTGACACTGATTTTCTTTAACATTGCTCTTTCCATACCTTTTCTTCCAGATTACTGCTAATGGATTCTCTCACAACTAAGACATTTAATTTGCAAAAGGATGAAAGTGGGGAAAATCCCAAACTATCCACACTTCTTTCTTCCCATGTTTCTTATAAATAACAAGGACACCCTCAGTAAAAAGTCTGATACCTCTGATTATCAGCACCTTTAGCAGAGGTCCTGTGTCAGCAAGTCACTGGTACAGGCACGTCTGCCCAAGGCTGTGGCACTCTCAGGTCATGGATCAGTGCAGAAAGTGAAAAATTCACCTAGCAAAGGCCATTAATGGAACAAATAGGGACAAATAAACTGAAAGCCATACTGGAAATAAATCCTTAGGTTTATGAATTGACTTAAAGACACAATCTTCCCAGAGCTAGGCTGGCAGACGCTGTCATTTGGAGCTTCCACACACTTCTTGTGCAAGGCTGTCACGGTGTTGAGAGGCCCCAGATGCACTGCTCAGGTGCAGCTGTGCAAAATATTCATGGATCCCTTTATCCAGACAAGGACAGAGCCTGCAGCTAAGGTGTATGCCAAAATCACCCACCACAGAAATGAGATCTAGACAATTAAATTAAACCTAGTCAGTGCCCTGAAAGAATGAGGAGTCTCATGGAGTAGATAGAGCCCAGAGCAGCTGGTATCATAAATTTTACTGTTCTGCAGTGAGAGTGATAAATGATTTCACCAGTTCAAGCTTCACCCTCTTCCAAGGTCACTGGATATCTCTCAGCAAAAACAATCTCTGGATTGTTGCAGCCATAAAGTGAGCTCAGCAATAAAGTGCTCTGCCACATTTTCCTCTGCGCTGGCTGTGGCTGGGACCAAGCCCTGGAGGGTCCTGCAGAGGAATTTCTGCCCTGTCTTGTCTGCAGAGCCCTGTCCCACCGGGCAGGTGGGGGAACAGGGAGAGCAGCTGGGCACAGCTCCATTCCCAGGCTTTTCTTAACAGAACAACAACAGCACCAGGGAATTGGAGGGTTTGCCACTACAGAATGATCTGTTCTGAAGGTGAGATTTCCAGAGGCGTGTCAGTGTCGAAATATGCAAATAATCAAATTAATCTACTTCTGGAAGTCTAGTCCAGCTTCTTTTCATATTAAGTAGGACCCTAGCTTGTTTTGTGATGTGGTTTTAAAATATCCTGCGCTTTCTAAGATATACCACTCTGGGTATACAGTTAGAAGAAGGCATCATTTTACTACATTATATGACAATTTCTCACTGCCTTGTCTTCAAAACCATGCAAGTTCCTTCCTAGCCCATTATTCACATATGTTTTATTTTCAGTTCCTTTTAATTTACTCCACCATATAGGGCAGATGAAGCATGAAGAAGAGATAAAGCAGCAATTTTTATGAGGTCCCTTCATGACAAAACTTACAACAGTATCACCTTGACAATATAAATCTATCTTCATGGAAGTCTGGGCACACAACCCATAACAAACTTTATTTATACTTTAATCTTACTTTCTTTTTAATCTATAAACAACAGCTGAAAATATACTGTGGAAATCAATTGACAGCAGCCGCATGAAAGGCAATTAATCAAGTGGCCTACAAAATATTTTCTGTCTCTAGTTTATACCATGTAGGAGTTTTCAGTAGTAGTTAGGAAGGTTCATGGCCAAGTTACAAGAGTCACACACAAATTTAATATATTGAGAGGACACTGGTTCTCTCTCATTTTAAGGATATAGAAGTTGACTGCACTCAATTTTCAAAATCAAAATTCTTCCCAAAACCTTGCATTATCATTAATTAGATGCTTAGTATAGACTTTAGAAATACAAGTCCATCTTCAGCACTCACAACAGCCTTATCTGAGATGATATCAGTTACTCCTGACTTGCAATCTTCAATATGATTTAATTTCAATTTATTTTGTGACACTAAGATTTCATATTGAGTACAGCACAAACTGATTCCAGACTGGTTAGTGTTAAATGCAAAGCGAGTGCCATGGCCACCACAGGCCTTCTTACCACACTCATCTGATAACCACGATGGAGATCTCATTTTTATACACATTTAGAAGGTGAATTAGAAAAGTAAACATTCCTATAGCTACATTTTCCATAGCATACTTTGGACTCAAAGATAAGAAGAAATTTGCTTTGAAAAAATAGTACTTTGCTGAAGTCTGTCTTCTTTCATCCAAATGATGCTTATCCTACCTAGAATGAACAAGTCTATGAAAGGCAGCTCTTATCTCTTTAATAATAATTTTCTTGCAATATACACTTAATAATAAGGCAAAATTACATACAGCTCAGCAGATAAAAGAAAAGGTCTGCAGATAGGATTTACAATATAATAGAAGTGCCTTTCTGTGTATCAGCCTACTCTTTACCAGAAAGGTTTCCATCACTCCTATTGTGCTGATAAGGCAGATTTTTTAAAATTTATAAATGGAAAACATTTAGGGAACTATATGCAATGTCACATCTCTCTCCACTGCCAAAGGATATAAACCTCTACTTACCATTTAAAGTGGCTCAATTAAAGTAAACAACAAAAAACTAGTGCATAAAACGACTTGACGAAGTTAAATTATTTGTCTCAACTCTAAATAGAGTTGAAACAGCTGCAAGTTGCAGTGTAATTCCAAGAGATTCCAGACAGACTCCAGACAGACTCTGGACAGCTGCTGTGGTATCTGGGTGGTTACCTGTGCTGCCTGAAGGGCTGAGGAGGAGGAAGAGTCCTTGTTGGGAAGGATGAAAGTTTGACAAGAAAGTCTCAGATACGTGTGCTTGGCAGAAAGATTTTTAAATGTGGAGTCTGATGAAGGAATAGAGATGGAAGCAAGTTTTGATATAGAAGAAAAGAATTGCTGAGCCAGTCTTACTGGATAACCAAGGAGGCAAAGGGTGTGTTAGTTAGAAGAGGTTTTTATGACTTAGAGCAAAGGATAAACCCACCTCAAACAGGCAGATGTTTTTACCAAGCAGAAAGAGAGCACAGGCAAACAAGCCTGCTGATGTGGCAAGCAGAAAAAAGGTCTCAGAATTTTCCACTGCAAGAAAACTGAAAAACAACTTCTAGCTTAAACTGTAATGTACTAACTTTGAGTGATTGGAGAACAGTAACATGAACATGGTAATTAGAGTAGTTATGACAGGCTATAGATAAAAGTTAAGGTAGAGATTGGTTCTACTGTATGAAGATGCTCAGCAAAGAAAAGTCTATAATGCATTGTAACCAAAACCAAAGGGTCTTCAGGCCTGCCTGCAGCTGGAGCTGACAGCTGTAGGCACAGGTCTGTCACCCACAACCCTGGACTGCTGTAATGTCTTGGATACAATAAACTGCATTTTGTATTCAATAAACTGCATTTTGTACACAATAAACTGCATTTTGGAGAGCTGCCTGGAGTCCCGCATCCCTCATTTCGGCTCTTACAGGTCCTGGATGACCTCGGGAAGCAGGAGGGGGGTACCTGGTCGAGCTTCCAGTGGAACTCGGCGGGGCGGAAGGTGTCGGCCTGGTCGAAGTCCTTGCGCAGCAGGAACACGAGGCGGCAGTTGTGCACGTAGAGCGCGTAGTGGTGCCGGTTCATCTCTGCGGGGACACACCTGGCTCAGCCACACACAGCCCTTGGTGTCTGCGAGCCTCACACACCGACAGCACCCAGCCACATCACAGAAACCCTAAAGAACTGAGCTTTTTCATGGATTAGTATGACTCTTCTTGAAGCATGCTGCATCAGCTTTGTTCATGGGATCATCCTGCCCTAGCTAATAAATGAAATCCAAATGCATATTTTATCTAACTTGTCTCAGTGAAGAATTAGAAGTGTTTCAATCTAAATAATGAAAAAAAATTAAACATAATTTAGTTATGCTATCAGTCAGTTCCTGTGAAATCTCTAGCTGGGTTATCCCAGCTGTGTTTGAAATGTAGGTAGTCATCAGGCCCTTCAGTAAGCTCTTAAGGCAGCAATATTTGGAGTGGCACCATCTGAGATTAGTTTTTTCTCAGACCAAATTAAATGAGGAGACAAGGCAACACTCTACTGCTGTTGATATCCCCTTTGCATAACATTTTTTCCATACACAGACTCACCTGTCTTGTCAGAGTTGCAGAGAATAGTTTCCTTCTCAGCTCTTAATCCAGGACTAGGTCCATGTTTCATCCATAGAGTGATGGTGAATTGATCAGTTAAATTTTTTGGGACTATTCCATCTGGGATTTTGGCTCCTTGCTTTCCATCAAATTTAAAAATCATGTCATTGCTATCCATGAGGAGCCCAGCTGTCCAGTTGGTTGTTGTACTGGGAGATGGTAACAGGTCAATGGCACCTGAGGAAGCTCCTGCAAATCACATAATGAATAACACAATGAGAGACCAGTGAAAAAGCTGTGAAGATTAATATAGGCTAGGGTTCTGATTCACCCTCTTTAGACTACCCAAATGGTCATACCAGCCTCAATGCCAAATCACTGAAACATTATAAAATACCCACCATCATGAACCAGCAAGAGTTTTCTAGATTAAATATTCTGCACAGAAAACTATAGAAAAATAATGTAAAGTTATCTTTCTCAGAAATGTTCATTATTTTCTGAAATTCATTAACGACATTTCTTCAGCTACTTCAAGATCTGCTAAGTCAAAACAAATTTTCTGCATTTATCTTCCCTCCCTGACAGCATGAAGGTTTGTGAGGATGATGTGCTGTAACATACAGCCCAGTGGGGATGGTTGCAGGACAGGCCTCACAGTGTCCAGCAGCCAGCCATGGATATCCCCAGTTATTCTGGGAGGAATGTCCATTCACAGGGGGGGATTCACCCCAACCAGATAATATCACTCCAGTGCTGCTTTCTGGTACATATTTGATGGTTGGAGCTCTGTGTGTTCTTTAATGATAGACCGAGATGGAAAACACCGTGGTACCAAGATCTAATAAAATAGCACAGTTCTTCACAGCTCTGGGTTTGCTTACAGCTTAACAACTGCCAGGCACTATGAAAACCATGCAAGGAGCTACCCAGAGCATGTGAAAGACAGCCTGTACAGGAAATAGGATTCCAAGAGTAAAAAGCACAATCTTTGTATTCCTGTTGCTGCTTTGTCAAGTAACAATATGGTGAGCAAACTGTGATGGCATAAAAAATCCCCTGCTAAGGTGTTCTGCCCTCCTTCACCATCCAAGGAGAGATAAAAGATCCCAAATCTCTGCAGGAGTGCAAAAAAATTTAAGCCAAAAGTGTGTAGAATTGTTTCATACAGGCTTTTAAAAAATGTATTATAGCAATGATTTGGAAATATTTATCTTATTCTGAATGTCTTGGGTTCTTTTCCAAAAATTTACTACTGTAAAATGAGGCTATTCTGAAGTGATATTTTGAATATCAAACCTAAAACCTACATGTTCATAGTTTGAGCATGGAGACAAAGTGTATTTATTTTACAAACTGTAATTCTGGATAATACAGGACACTGCATTTGTGTAACCAGCACCAAGCTCAACAGGTTCTACTTTATCTGCCTATATTTGTATGGAGATTTATGGCTAAGTTTGGAATCTCATCCTGTTACATGTTTTAATCCTGTCCTGAGAAAAATCGTTGGATTTTGTACTTGAGAGATTTGGCTGGAATAAGTCATGCTTTTCCTATCCTAGAAAATCCAGCCAGGGCCCCAGGCTGCTCAGCCATGTACAGAGACAGACCTGGAACAATGCAAACAGGATTTCTTTGGAGGTGTTCCCAGAATAGCCTGACCATGGGATCAGTGCCCTTCCAAAATGTAGTGCCTGATGCCCTTTTCTCCCCAAATGCTTCCAGAACAATGCAGGAACTGTTGCATGAAGCTCAGTTTTGGGCTAAGACTCCTAAGGCACCTCTTGCATATGAAAGTGCTTATTTTCACAAGTGGTTTATGCAGTTGGCCCCAAACTTTGCGCCAGGATAAGCACACAGTGATGCGGCTCACTGAGCTGGACCAGACTGCTGGCTTAGCTGGAAACAAATGATCCAAATAACTCCCAGCTCAAACTCTCCTTTGTGATCAGAACTACTTTGGGCCTCTTGCAATGCTACACCACCCAGGATAATGGAGAGAGGGCAGGATTGTGGTTGGAGCAGGGCCTTGAGGCTGACAGTGTTTCCCTGCCTCAGTTTCCCATCTGACACATGTGAGAATTACCAATCCCATTATTTCCTATTTTATCTACATTTAGAGGGAAAGGAGACAGCACCAGAGCCATCTTCCCACTATATTTTAGGCTCCTTATCCTGTGTTTATTTTAGTGTGATTTTTTCTGATATGTTTTTGCAGTCCAAGTGGTGTCGTCTTTTAGTCTGTACTTTTTATTACTGTCAGGTAACAAGGTGAAAGAATGCTTTCTAAAATGCTTTGAGGCACAACACTAATAGTTCCTTGCCTTTAAAATGACTCAAGTGTAATTTAATCATTTAAGCTGCCCACCTTGACCGTCCAAGGGATGCAAATCTCTGGGTTATTGAAAAGCAGACTTGTACCTTCCATCATATAAATAATGAATTTTAATTCACCCTCCTTAACATCTGCCTTCTCCAGATTTCCAACAGATAAATGAAGAAATGAGCACAGGATTTATAAACTGCATCTTTACTTTTACAGAGAGAGCCTTGCATTTTACGTGGTGCAGAGCTGTATGAGTGCTCAGTTCTGCACACTCTGCAATCACATCGTGCTTCACTGTATAAAAAAATTCAGGGTTTTCATCCTTTTCAAAGGATTTTATTATCATCCAGCCATTAGTTACAATAAGGTAACTTCTGGGAGAAAACTGATTTCTAGAAATAATTTAAGTGGCTTTCATAAGACTTCTCTCTACATTAAGGATGGTAAAAAATACTAAATAGCAAAGTGCAGGCCAGGCTAAATGCAATTCTCATGTTAAGCACATTGTCACTTACAGCCTTTTCATCAAAGTCCTGTTACAAGTTTCTACCATGTCTGCTCGCTATGAAATATGGAAAACCTGGACCAAAAGAAATATTCTTTCAGTGGTGAGAATTTTCCCCCTATTTACATACACTCACACTCTTACTTGTTTTCTCAAGTGTTTTCCATTCTCTCCCTTCACAGATGAGGAGGGCTGAAGTTCAGAGCTGAAGTTCAGCAGGGATGTCTGTCCACGGCTCAGAGCTGCCTGCAGCCACCACAATGGCCCTGCAGACCCGAGAGGTGCCTGTAATTCTCTTTTCTACTCCAGGGTCAGCAGGTGAGGCAGTCAAGCCACACTCTGCAAACTGAGCCCCTCAGAGTTTGTACAACCTTCCTCAACTAAGGACTTTTACACCAGCTGAAGGTACCTCCTTTCAGCCTACACTTGAAATGATCATATTGTTGGATATAGCTGCTGTCATTGTTTGATTTCAAGGTAATAATTCTGTGGTTTAGGTCTTGTTCATAGTGGTCTGCACTGAGTGACTGTAACATTTGCAGTTCAGGTCTGTAACAGCACAAAGCAAAGTTCATTTGGCTGCTAATCCAGCTTCTTAGAGGAGGCAAAAGTATTTGACTTTAGCTATTACATAAATATTATTTCTAGAATATTTATATATAATTGATAGATAATATGTATATATATGTAGCTATTATATAAATATTTAACATATTTATTTTTATTAAAATTTTCATATTTTATGAAATCAAGTCTTGGTCCGCCCCTCAGATTTAATATCATTACCATGATTAAGATGCATATTGGGGCAGATGGATTTTCATCTGCTCTTCTAGAGCCCAGGCAGTTGGATACAGACATAGAATCGAAGTCATGATTGTTTCTGTGATCTTAACTAAGCAATTTTGAAGTTGAAAACGTTCAGATTTTATGACAATGCTACTACTCCCATTCACCTTTATCTCCCTTTCTTCATCTCCACTGATAACTGATAATTGCAACTGCCAACCGTTTTTCCCTGGAAATTGCTTCTCCATTTTTAATAATTTAGTAACACTGGCTGAAATTTTTCATTTACAAAAATTATTTCCCAAAGGTTAGTGTATTGATCTTAACATGCCTGCAGCACTGCGGGGTGGTTATCAGAGCAAAGGCAAGGCCTACACCAGAGCACCCAGAACCAAAATCCACGCATTTAAATGGAAAAAAATTGCACAATTACTACTGTGGCTCAGACAGAAACCAGGCAAAGAGACAGGGAAGATGAGAATTAATGTCTACACCATCAGGGCTTCAGAGGAGGACTCTAAAGACAGGATATCAGAGCAGGAGAGACATCTGATCTCAAAAGATGAAGGGATTATTGTGTGGCCCTTGCTTTGTCAGATACAGAATCTTAAAGTCTGAAAAAAATACAGCAGTATCTTCAAGTATTTAACCTGCCTTTCAAAATCGACTTCTGCATTTTACACAAAGTTATCAGAAAGCACAAAAAGGGAGGAAAAATTTAGGAAATATTTCTCCACCAGGTCAGCTCTAATCTGAAGTTCATGTTTCTTAAATATTTTTTGCCCAGAATATTATTTTACTTTTTGTTTCTTTGTCCTCTGGCACAGCACTGAGCAGCAGAATAGAAAGCTGAGTTAGGAGGACTGAAACACAACAGGAAGATTTAATTCCCTTCAGATCCTATGGTCTTCCTGTGATGGCAAATCTACACTGGAAATCTCACTACAGTGTCACATCACTATCTGTAGCAGAGGGAAGAAAGAAGGGGAAAGAGATGGAATGAGGAAGAAGGAAAAATTGAGAGGGGAATCGGAGCAGGAGAGATAAAAAATTAAAAGAAGGCAGGGAGAAAGTATGAAGTAGAGTGAAAACAAAAGGAAAAGAAGGATGGAGCAGCTGTCAAATATCATGACTCTCTCCATTTTCATGGCTACAATCCAAAGTGAGCCAGCTGAGCTAAATCCAAGCTCTGCATGCTTACAGGTAACAAGGAGCCGGTGCCTTGTTTGCAAAAACATTATTATGTCAATGGAACTCCATATCCATACCACATAATTTCTGCAGAGATTTTTCAGAGTAGGTTTCACGATCACAGCCCTTCCCGATGTAATTGGTCTGCAGCTCAATGGTGGTGTGGATTGAGGACACTGGTCCATCACACGTCTCCAGGTGGATGCTGGGAAACAAGGGAATGCTGCCAGAGCCAGGCCTGTATTCAATCCTTTTGTTCCAGTCTGGAAAAACAAACAAATCGAAACCAAGATCCAGTGGTGAGTAACAGAAAGGGAGTTATATAATTTCAAATTACGTATTGTTCTCAAAGGACACTGTCTAAGGCAAAAATAAAGAGTCTCTGAAGTTGGCACCAATGAGCTACTGTGCTAAAAAAATTGGATTTTGGCCCTGTTTTTCTAAGAGTGTCAGGCTCACTTAAGTAACACTACTCCTGGTTGAGTCACACAAGCAGGGGCTACACACATCTCCTGACAAGAAGTGCTAATTGGTGTCAGTCTGGAGCTGCAGTGCCCACGTTCCGTGACAGACTACAAGCTGACTCTGCAGGGAGGAGGTTGTCTGCTGCACCCAATTTGGTCAGATTTCACAGCCTTGTGATAAGAACGAATACCTCCAAAGACCAGGCTACACAAGTCACTCTAATATAACACCTTTGTAGTGCCACTTCTTGTCTTTGAACATCTTCCTTCTTTTGTGAAGCACTGATGACAGGAAGTTCCAGCCGAAAGGATGACTCCTGCTTCCAGCTAGATCTGACTAATCTGTGTTTATGCAGATGCCTCACAGCCCACAACAATTAAACAATCCCCTGCCTCAGGCAGCCACCTGTTTCTACAAAAACAAACCCCCCCCCCGCTGCTCAACTGAAGCATTTTAATGTTTGAAATCCAATTAATTACAGTGTTTGCAACACGCTTCAGAGAAAACCCAGAAAAGCAGCAGTAATCACAAACATGTATTTTAGCTGTCTTTACAGCTCATATTTTCACCAAGGCACAGAATGGCTGGAGTTGGAAGGGATCCTCAAAGCTCACTTACTCCATCCCACTGCTGTGGGCAGGGACACCTGCCACTAAACCAGGATCCTCAAAGTCCCATCCAGCCTGATCTCAGGTTGAGGGATAGGGCATCCACAGCTTCTCTGGGCAACCTGTGCCATGCCTCAGAATTCTTATAGGAGAAAAAAAATAAAAATTCATATATCCAATCTAAATCCAACTTAAAGCTGCTGCCTCTTGTCCTGTCACTACAGGCCTCAGTAAAATCTTTCTATCCATCTTTCTTATAAGTCCCCCTCAAGCACTGAAAGGTCTCAGCAAGATCTCCATGGAGCCTTCTCCACACTGAACAATCCCAACTCTCAGTCCAATCTTCTGGCCATGTTCATGGCCCTTCCCCTCGCTGCTTTAACAAGTTCAGATCTTCCTAGGTAAAATAAGACTTCAAAAATGGAAAAGTTCTAGGTCTTGGCAGTCAACAAAATCCCTGAAAGCAAATGGACAGAGATTTGTTCTAAATATCAGTGGAAGGGAAAACTAATAGTGGATGCAAATATGCATGTATGCATTTAGTGGGTGAAGGAGTTTGTGTTTTTCAACAGATCTCATTTCAGAAAGCTCAGGTCTTAAACTGCATTAAACGAAACATTTACAAGAAATTCTAAACATCCACGCAAACACTTTGAAGGGTGAGGAAGTCATTAGACCAGAGTCCAGGCAATGATCCTACAATCACTTTTCTGCATTTCAGAATTCTCCGATCTTCTTTCTGACATAACCCAATTGGTTTTTACTAAAATCTTTAGGACAAGTACATCATGACTAAGGCAACCATGACTGCCTGTGCACATATAACTGAGTTACTATTTCAGTTGTAATTCTCATGTAATTCACTCCATTTGTTCCACATTAAGTTAGACTTGATCTACAGTATTGCATAATTTCTCTGCAATTGTCAGTTTAAACAGTTCCATTAGAATTCCAAGTACCATATATGGGACATCATTACAATAATAGGTTTCTGTTCCCTCTCCATTGCTGATATTTGAGGTTAACACTTTCCAATAGAACAAGAGCAGCAAATTCTTTGAGGTTCTTCAGGTAAAAATAAAGTAATTTGCTGGTTTTATGCAAACTAATAATATATTAGGTTTTGATCTTTATAATCTCTTATTCACCAGTTCAGGCACTGTATTCCTCTTCTGCAAAAGGAAAATAAAGTCTTATATATGTCTGGAACCTTTCTGACTATTTCAGCAGCTTTCAGCCACATTTTCATTTCTCAGCTATACCAAATGGACCAGTACTCATGCAGAATATTCACTAGTGGATGTGAGATATGACTGAATTATAAACTGCAAGGTGCCTGAAGCTGCACACTCACCTCCAGCTATACAAGGAGTGCCCTATAAAACTCACATCATATAAAATGCCACTGCTCATGAGGAAGAATGATGGGAGGCCTCTGTTTCTGCCACAAGAATTGGAGGAGGTATTTTGTTTCATGCTTGTTTTCATCTTGGCAGAAGTGGAAATTTGTACCCAGAGATCATAAACCCTGCACCTCCCTAAATCACTCACATTTATCTCAGTTCTAAATTGTAAAACATCAACTAGACTTGAACCAGTGCCTTTGGACCTTAGTTTGTGCATCACCACAGACCAATCCCCATCCTAAACTGCACCAGCACTTCCTTCACTGACTTAGTGCAGATTTAGGAACTCCACCAAGAAGTCCCTCTCCATGCCAAAGGCATTCCCAGGCAGGTGTGAGGCAAAACTGGAGCAGGTTACAATCCTGTGATGGCAGAACCATCCCTAAAGGCAGCAACAACTCTGACAAAAAACAACTGGCTTATTTCCACAGGGCCTGCCCCCAAGCACTTAGCTCCCAGAGCTGTGAAGCTGAGGCCAGCACCCTCTGCATCTCACCACCAGTGCAGGCAGCAGCGCTGGGATGTGCACAGAGCTGGAACAAGCAACAATAAGCAGTAGTAACAGCACAAAGAAATTATTGTGATAGTAACCCAAGTCCTTAATTTAATTTTGAATGGTGTATTTTGCTTTCTCTCAGAATAACATCCCACACTGGACTTACTCAAAGGATCAGCACCTTCCCTTCAGGAATGTGGTGGTACTTTTTCACTTCCTCTGGAGTGACTCACAGGAAAAGTCTTATGTAACCTGAGTCTGCAAATACCTCTGAATTTAGGTATTTTCTAGATATCTTCAGATACATAACCCCACCTGAACTGGCAGGCTGCACTTAGTTTAACTAAACCCAACCAACACAGTTCCTGCTTTGACACAAACCTGACCCAAGTCCTGCTAGAACACCACATTACACAGCAAACTTAGGAAAGTAAATGCTATCAGGGTAGAGGACTCATCCCAGGGGAAAAGTCTGAATAAAACTAGCACTGCTTAGTCCTGCAGCCACTGTTTTGATTTTATAATTCAGCAGGCTTTTGCTTGCTTGCCACTTGTAGCATGAAGCTGCTCCAGACAATGCAAGACAGCCCCAGCTGGGTTATCCCTACAATTAGAGTGTAAATATCACCATGTCAAGCTTGTGGTTCAGGTTTCATCAATTATAAAGCAACTATGTAAAGATGCATCTTGATCACCGAGATACTCAAATGATCCCAAGATCAAAATGGATCAAACTTCAGTGACAGTTTGAGCCTTTAAAAGTAAATCCCAATGCACTGAACAAATTTTCCTTTTAACAACAGATGGATCGTGTAAAGACGTTCCTTGATCTCTAAACTTAAGATTTTCTGTGCTGTCTTTGTGATCCGTGTTTTATATTTTAATTAATTTCTAATGCTAGATGACACTGAGGGGCTTAATCTGATTTTTTTCCTTGAAGATCACGCAGAGGAGGTATGACGTGGTTCACGTCTCCTACATGTGTGTGGCCATAAACTTCGATTCCATTTCACGATGTTAAAAATGATGGTGATGTAATTAAAGATAATTGTAACTCAATGAAATATGAAACTTCTCTCCTGCTGCACTGAAGATATGCATCTTGGCAGCTAAATGTGAGATAAAATTTATGTGGTGCTGTTAGTGAGTCTCTGCAGCATCGCTACATAATTGCTGGAACAGAAGGTTCCCAGAGCAGTGTAATTGGTATCTCTTCTGTTTCCTCTGCAGCATTCTCACATCTGTGCTGTTTATGTAGGCTAGAGATTTGGCTAAAGGTTACTCTGGTGCCTTTTTAATGTGAAATAAGATGAATGACTTGTTAAGGAAATGATAATCAGGTCTGACTCAGTTAAAGGGTTTCCACAGCAAAGAGAAAACTCAAACTAATGTCCAAAGCTCTGCTGGTTTGCTAAGAGATTTAAGTGCACATCTCAAAGCATAAACAAACATTCATATACACCTTTTTCTTGTGCAGTATGTTGATAGTTTTAAAAAGACAAACAAAAAAGAGACAGAAATTTGTGCTTGGTACAGGACAGTGGAAAGGCTGATGCTGCAGGAGCTGGTGAACCCAACCGAGTAACTGTTGTGCTCGACCTACTGACACTGAATATTCCATCAAGTGATAAAGTTCCCAGACCTAATGGTGCTTAATTATGTGAAATAAACATATAAGAATCTAAAAACCATGAAACAGCATGGCTTAAGCTATTATTTGTCATGAGATTTCATTTGAATAATGTACTTTCCCACAGTGTCAGAGCCCCAAGGGTGCTAATAAGCCCTAAATGAACCTCCACAAGCTTCACCTGGGCCCTCCATTTGCTCTTCATGGGCCTGGAGCTCCGTTTAAGCTCAGCCCCATCAGACTGGACTGCAGGTGTTGGTCTGTCTCAGCCACAGCATCTCTGGATCCAGGAGCCAGCCCAGGGCTTGCTGCTTGGGCTTGACAGAGCCTCAGCACTGTGGACCGGCCCAGTGCCTGATCCCAGCCCTCATCCATGGATCCCAACCCTCATCCATGGGTCCCTGTCACAGTTTGCAATCCCTGCTTCACAATTTAGCTGCCAAATAAGTTTGGTCTTGTCAGACCTTCAACCTCGGCCAGCCTAGAGGTAAAAAAAAGTCCTCAGATGAGGCAGGGATAGGTTGGGTTCAAATCTACACAGGGGCTTCACCTATCACGTGCCATCCTAAGCTGCAGACATGTTCCTGGTGGGGAGCTGGGCTGTGAGGGGATCAGCCCAGCCAGCAGCTGAGACCAGGCTGTTTTTTTAACTCCCAGGATGAACTCGGGCTGTTTTAACCCCCAGGATGAACTCGCTGTTTTAACCCCGGGCAATAAAGCTCGCGGCTGTCGCGTGAAGCTCTGAGGTGTGTTGTCCTTCCTGTCTCCGACCACCGACCCTCACATAATGAATCCCCCCTCCTGGGGCCTGCCTCCTCCCCAGGAGGGGGGATCTGGCATCTTGGCTGAGCCAGGCCCCCTTCTCTGGGTCTGCCCTGCTCCCCTCAGCAGGGTCAGGGCTTGGCCCTGGCTGGCAAATACATCACCCCACCCTGGAACTCTATTACAGTTGGCTCTCTGCTTGCTTTCCTTAGGGAAATTACCTTCTTCTTGCCAGGTTTGAGTTGGTCACAGGCTTCTAATGTCTGTGCTGGAGAGTCTGCAAAGTGCTCCTCAGATTCTCAAAGACAGACTCTGAAACACTGCATGGAGCAGTTACCCAAATCAATGAATTGGGTATCATACCTCTTGTGGAAAGCCTTAAATTTTTCAGCCCAAGGTCTAAGAATATGTGGCACTATTTACATGCAGAAAAAAAAATCATAAGGAAAAGCTTCAAAGCTAACTGGATACCCTGCAGTGCTTCAACTTTTGGGCAGAGGAAATGTTAATGGAACGATGCTGTCAGCTGCATCTCAGAGATAAGAAACTTCTCAATGAAATGATAATTGCCTCAGTAAAGCTCAGGAGGATCTTGCAGTGAAAATTCAAACAAGAAATGACTAGTTTTGTAGTTGCAAATACAGAAATGTGAACAAAGGAGTTATCTTCTGCAGAGTTACACGGAAATAAAAGTCCAGTTAAATAGGTCTAAAATGAATGGGGGTTTTGTATCACTTAAGATGGAAAAGACTGGCTTCAGTATTTCAGTCCTCACAGATAAGCAGAACAGCCTGCAGAGAGGGCAGTAATGGGTTACTCTGTAAATGTGAAGCTCATGGTACACAGGGAACTAACTGGTAATGATCCCTGTGAGCCTGCCTTGGGACTGTTATTTGATATTTCCATTTGCAGTCCTGGCACAAGACCAGGACCATGTTAGTTACTGCTGCCAGTGAAGGGAAAGGAAGGCAGTGCCACACTAGAAGTCAGTCTAGAAAGAAGATATCCTAAACACAGAATAAGATGACCTTGAGAACTGGTGTTATAGAAATAGTGCTTAGTAGTGATACAAAGTGCTCGGGAAGCTCAGCAAACTTCTGAGAAATCAATGAAAAACAACAAATGGAAAAAGAGCTGATTTCATTAAGACAAGAAAGCATTTCCACAGGCCACCAGTCTGATACGGTCAGGCAAAAGCAAGGCAGCTGTGGAAAAGCTAAAGCACTGTTTTCAGTAAGAGGACATGGTAAAAAGAAACATGGGAGGACCTGGAGTGCTCAGGGAAGATGTATTTAACTGTAATGCAGATACAGAACTTACTAAAGAGAGCATATCTAAAAAATTAGATTGGAACAGGTATGACTGCTTTCTGTGAGTACGTCTGCTAGTCAAAGCAAAGTAAAAACGATGTAGATACAAGTAATAAAGCAAATATGAACTTATGTAAATTTTAAGCTCAAAACTTGGTAGTACTCAGGAGTTTAGTTAATTTTCAAATGTCTGGAGTGGTTATTTAGAGTGGGTGTTTTACTAAAATGGTGCCATTCAAGTTAACAGCTGAATGTAAGTATTTCATCCTGATTACCCTGGTTGAAGGATGTGTGGCTAATGCATGCATAGCAGTGCCAAGCCTAGACAGGCATAAAGACTCCCTGCTTCACAATAAATTTCATTTATAAAAATATGGGTGAATATCTCACAGCTAAGACAACGCAAGGATGGTGTTTTGAGCTGCTAGGTGTCTGCACAGGAGTAATGCAAATTGATTTGTGTTCAGTGCAGAAATTACTTGGCCCTTTTAAATTGTTCTGGAAGACTATTACCTTCATCAGCAAGATTTCTGCACTTGACCAGCCTCCTCCAAATAATCAATTACCTTAGTAATCATTCCTCCTTGTTAAAAGCATTGGCAGAATGAAAGCCAATATGGTTTTGGTTTTCCTCAGTAACTGGATCTTACTAGAAAGCCCTCATGAAAACCATTCTGAAGTCACTCAGCAGCTACTGCGAACAACATCTCTGAGGAATGTTGACTCAGAAGTGATGTGAGATCACTCCGCTACTGAAGTGGAAGGTCCTGCCCTTCTTTGTACAAAAGAAAGATTTTATTTCAGCAGGAAGAGCAGGCTGATCTGAATAGGCATAGCCTCTGAATGCCTATTCAGCCTTAAAGAGGAGCTGGGAATTTGCCTTTAGGAAGGGCCCAGGTCACCTTAGTGGTCCCAACATGCCTTAGGAAGGAAATGATATGCACTATCTCTGATACTAACAACCTTTAAAGAATATTTTTATAATCTATTGGGTGAATTAACAAAGAGAAGCTTTTATTTCAAAACTATTTTCAAGCTAACACTATGTAAAAGTAATATAATTTTTCAGGGCTATCTCTTTTAAGATGAATTTTTAAAGAACTTCAACCTTATTCTCTTTCTTGTGCAGCTGGGTGTGGATGCATATGGGTTCACAGACCTTGGAAGATAAATGCAAGAAATCTTTTCAGACTGGTAAAACACTTGAGGCTGGATGCTGTGAAATCCTGTTTTGTATTTGGAGCCCTAACTGTCCAACTGCAGGTTAGTCACCATTGCCTATGCAAGGCCATATGAAATTTGGCATGGAAAAAGTCTCCTTTCAGGAGGGGAAACAAAGTGACTTTTGAGTTTTGGGCTGTTGTCTTTGCTCCACACTCATCCCCCCAGGAATCATAGCCAGTCTTCCCTGTTGTGAGCTCTCTTTTACTTTCCCAGGCTCTCTTTTACTTGCCCAGGCAGGCATCTTTTCATGTAAAATCCTTCCCTTAGGATTTTTCCTCCTGAGAAGCTGAGAGGCCTCAGGAACAAAATGTAAACAATGATTATCTGCTGCTGTGGAATGCAACAGGCGGGTCTGTGATTGGTCTCATGTGGATGTTTGAAATTAATGGCCAATCACAGTCAGCTGGCTTGGACACAGTGTCTGAGCCACAAACCTTTGTTATCATTCCTTTCTATTCTGTTCTTAGCCAGCCTTCTGAGAACCTTTTCTTCTATTCTTTTAGCATAGTTTTAATGTAATACATATCATAAAATAATAAATCAAGCTTTCTGAAATATGGAGTCAAATCCTCGTCTCTTCCCTCACCCAAAGACCCCTGTGAACACGGTCACACCAGGGTATTCAGTTGGTTGCTTCAGAGAATTTTTTTTTCTTCTAATAACTATTTTCTGTCTGAAATCAATTGCATTTTAGGGAGCAACCTCACTTGTGGTTTAATTGTCAATAATTGAGCAGACCTCTGACAATCTCAAAACATATTTTTCAAGTTTTCAGGTCCATGATTTTACCCTTTTCTTTATTTTTTGAGGCTAGACTCTTTTTCTCCCCACACAGTGCATTGGTCACCAGAAAGCCTGGTACAGGAATAATTGTTTTCAACTTTTTGCTACCTTGCATCTTTCAGCACATTGGGTTGTATTTAATTTCCATTTATAATCCCACTTTGGAAGGACAGTAACAGTTTTGTGAAAACTGTTCCTGAAAGTAACAGAAACGTGACAAAAGGTTACAATACCATAAATGAGCTAAAGGAAACCTGGTCTAGATTACAGGACTTTGTCTAACTTCACCTCATGCTATTTAATGAAAATACTTTATGGATATTTAGTACTGGGGCGCCACAAGTCTGTCCACCCTGCTTTGAATAAGGAAGAATAAGAAATCAGTATTTGTGACATTAAAACAACTGTAGTGAAAGGAACCCCACTGAAAGTGAATGCCCAGGAAGAAGTGTAGTGTGAGCTTTGTGCCCACAGAACTGAGACCAGACCTCCCTCCTGGAGGGAGGGACAGAAACTGGGGAAGGTGTTAAAGATAACAGGTTTTTGCTTGGGTTGGAAACCCCATGATTGTGTTTTAAAATGTTTTAAACCAAAAATCCAAGTGTCTTCGACTGCAGATTGAGCCACTATGATGTCAGGAGTACTGTCATCATCCAGCTTTTCTTGGTAATTCTGTCCTTTACCTCCCTGGCAGGACATGGTCACTGCACTGTTTGGAAATCATGGACATGAAAACACAGCTGGCATGAAGAGATTTTGTAGCACAGCTCTAGAAGTCACTTGACAAAACTCAAACTAATGAGAATTTCCAATTAAAATAACTGATTAGGAAGTAATTCAGCCCATTGATTTACATTTTGAGCTTGCTCAGTATACGAATAACACTCCAGAGTGGTCTGCTCAGAAAGCAGACGCCAGCTTGGGTCAAGTTTGTTTCTAGAGCAGCCTCTGAATAGAGGGGAGGCTTTTTTGCTGAAAATGTCTGTGTGGGGATCTGGCTGCTGGTGTATTAATGCCCATCATCAGAGAGCAGGGAAGCAGCTCCAGGATTTAATGAAGACTTCAATGCTGTTAGCCCAAGGAAATATTGATTAAAGGAAAGCACCTTGGCTTGTGGAGCCTTATTTGCTCTGCCACGCATCAGTCACATGCTGTTGGCCTCAAGAAACAGGAATAATTTTGAATTGCTTTACATCAGCCTGTTCTTCCCTCTCCCAGCCCTGCACAGTGGAGGTTATCTGAAGGGCATCTACACTGAAATTGGCTGCAATAAAATTTTTAATACTGAAGTTGCATTAGACTACTCCAATCTCTATTCATGATAGTTACATAAACAAGTGCACAATATTTCAAATTACAAAAGCCATTAGCTTTCAAGAACTAAGTGCCAATGCCATAAATTGGAAATCCAAGTATTTACTTGTCCAGGATAACATTGAAGAACAACCAAAAAAAATCATGTATTTTAGCAACATCTCTATTATAACCAAAGACTCAGAATATTCCTCTTTTCTGTCAAAAACCTCCCATTATTTTACTTCCTGAAGTCATCCAATCTTTACAAATATAGCATTATTTCAAAGAAGATGGAGCAAACTTGCTGGCTGCCCCTTTGTGGGGAGGTCACAGAGCACCAAGCACAGGGAAGAAAGAGCACTACAAATCTCTTCCATTTCTAGTCTCCAGATTTCCTCTTTAACTACTACAAATACTCTTGGAAAGTTTTGCTCATTTGATCTTATTTTTTCCCCTAGAAACAGCTGATTTTTACTGGCTCAAACTGGCAAACAGCATCACCTACATGAAATTCTCCACCTGTAAAAATAAAAAGGTATTAAAAAATCTCTTTAAGAGAAATGTATAAATTTCTGGAATGCTTATGTTGTAGTTAATTTTGAAATTACAATTAATGAATTAATACACCATTAATTCATACACCATTACCACCTCTGCAAAACTTATTCAATCAATAAATACCTGAATAAAAAAATATAGAAATGAAAAAAATATTCATCCATTACACCCATTTTAATACAAATCTCCAGCTAATTTGGGGATAATTAATTTATCTGAGATAACTCCATAAAATGGAAACAGAATATTTCTCCAGTGTAAAGAGACCATAATAATTTTATAGAATAAATAATGTGAACAGTAATATCAGTTAGAAAATGTGGAAATAGTTCATAGGTATTGTGGTTTCTTTCAACAAAAATGTTCTTCAAACACTTGGGTACTAGTACATCCCAAAAAACTGAAACGTGGCTCTGCTCCAAGCGAGGGCTGTGGAAATGGAATCCTGCTATTGCAAACATTTCATCACCAGCTCCTCTAGATGAGAGCTTCTCATTTCCCAAAGAAAATATTTTTTTCTTCTAAATGACAACCTGCAAATTTACCTTTAAGTATAACAGCCAAGCTGATTTTTTCCTTCTCAATCATTATGTTTAAAAATTACAATTATGAAGGTCAAGTTAGTCCTGAATGACACCTGCATAACATGGTCACATCCAATTTTTTTGTCTGTAATCCAGCCCTCATTTCCATCTTAATTCCTAATAATTAGTGGCAGCATATATATCTTCCCTGTACATTGTCAGCTGGGGTTTTCTCCATTCCAGACAGGGTATAGATCCTTACAGCCTTTTTAGAAAATCAAATTGATTCCTACCGAAATGTCTCAGTATCAAGACAGGAATCAGCTTTAAAGATGCTTTTCACTCCCACTGAGGGTGCCTTGGCTCCTGCATGCCACAAAATCCAATCCTGAACCTTGAACAAGATAACCTGAACAACTCCAGCTCACATGGCAGAAATACCTTGCCACGGTGGCTTCAGAAACGCTCTTTTAAGGAATAGCAGGACAATGGCAAAACAGCATCTTTTTTTTTAACCTTCCAGAATATTCTTGTAAGATAACTTATTAGACTCACAAGATAACTTATTGGAGTAGAAATTTGTCTTCTTTTTGTCTGGTCTGCTCTTTGTTCTGCCTAGGGGAGAAGCATGGCAAATGCAAGCAAACATGGGATTATCATCCACTTTGTTAGCAGGCTTGGAACGAGGCAGAAGAAAAGCAGCAGTTTTCCACACCAGTGCAACAAGCACCCTCCTTTCCTTACTGCGAGGTAGAGGGAAAACACCAAAGGAAAAAGATTTAAATAAAGAATTAAAATAGAAAAGCTATTCAACCTTACCTTGCCAGCCTGGTTTGCACACAGGTTTGACATTAACTCGTACCAAGACATCTTCTGCTGCACGCTTCTGCCCACAGTCAAACGCTGTGACCATGATCTCGTACTGGTGCTGTTTATCATAGCTCAGTTTCTCGGTGTTCCTGATGTTACCTGGAGGTTCAACACAAGAAAACATTCAGAGATTCATTCTTGGCTGAGCATCCCCACACTGCAACATTTGGGTCCTGGTTCATCAAGTGCTTTGTGATTTTTGAGCCCTCTGAAGCACACAGGACACGAAGAGGGAGGACGTTCTGAGGAATGGGAAGGATTTTCTTTCAATCCAGCAGAGAAATAAGATACTTGTAGGAAAATGTGAGATGGGAGTGATATAATGTGGGCATGGCTCTATCAAAAAACATCAGCTTGACAACACTTTCTAAAGTAAGAGGGTAAAAGTAATTAGCAGTTACATCTTGACACGTGAGCTATGAGTAGGTGCACCCTCCTTTTCCCCATTTGCCATACCTGGCTTTAACAGCCACATTTCTGAGATCCACTACTGAACCCAAGTATCTTCCTGTTTTCTCAAAAGCTATTACCCTGTAGGTGAGAGACATTTTAAAAATAGGAAAAGCCCTAGAATCACCTCCTGCATGACAGTGTTTAGCAGTAACACTGCTAGGGCATTTGATAGGGCAGCACAGAGTTATCTCATGCAAAATAAAACCCAGCAACAACAGGGTTTATCTGCTGAACCTGACACACATAAAAAGGTAACAAATTGCCTGCTTTGGGAACAAAGACATCAGAACTTTCAGAAAGAAAGGGAAAGATCTTTCTCTGAATAGTTCCTGGAGGACTGGGAGAGCACCATGCAAAATATATGGGTTTTCTATTAACAAGTTCAGCGTTTTAATCCTGTCCATTTCCAGTGAAATTTACTTTTTGCACAAGTTGAAACTTCATCCTGTTTAATTAAATTCATGCTTTTGCTCAGGGCTGTTTGTTTTACCATCTCTTTGAATGAGGATTTTTGTTCCAGAATTCAAAGAACAAACTTACTCTGCAGCAGTGCTACATGTAACATCTGCTTGCAAGCAAGGATCAGCAAAATCCAATTGTTTGTGCTAAATTTGAAATGGGCAGACCCCATATCCTGGAATTTAGTCAGATGTGGTGGACTGGTCCCTACAGGTGCTGGCCAAAGTCTCTTTTGTTAGGCACAAAACGTTAGGTTTGGTTTGAGCATTTGGGTTTCATTTTCTTTTTTCTTTTCACTCAAGCGAGTGAGAGACAAGAGAAAGCAGTAAAAATGCAGCTTCTTAAAAGAAGTCTTTCACTAAAGCTCCATTAATTTGACAAGTGAAGACTTTTAGCCAGTGTCTCTCTGCTTCCCACTCCTTATCTTGTCAGAGCCCACCACTTTGCTTTTTACTACTACTACATTAAAGCCAACTCTAGGAGTTTATTGAAATGGATGCAAAACTCTCCAGGTCAGGCCTGAAGAAAGGCTGTTGTTTGCACTTATCACCACCTCCAGGTTCAAAACCTATAGTTTAAATAGACCTTTGCATCTACAGTTATAAGTCAGGCCCAATGCCCCATTTACTGCAGGGTCTGAGTCCCTCCTGCTCTCTTTGTGGGCAGGGCACACAGGAGGACAAACCCTTCTCATATTTTAATGTCTTGAAAGGAAAGATGGAATGAGTTGCTGAAGGCTGATTTGGACCCAGGGCAGTGTCCTGCACACTCTGGGGGTCTCTCTCTGGGGTGCCTCATGCTGCCAGGCGTTTTCAGGCCTGCCATGGGCACAGCTCTTTGCTCCCCACAGGAACTGCAACAACCACATCAACTACTGTCAGAACTCAGTGCATCCCTCTGGGTGTCGAGAGTCACCAGGACCGCTGCCAGGGGGCTCAGAGACCCTGGCACACAGCCCAGAACACCTGTGGGCTTGATTGTGACCTGTGGAGCAAATTACCAGCTTTGTATGAAGACCTGAAAGCCACAGAAGTTTAAGTAGTGTAATGATAAAATTATCACAGGGTGAAAAAGTAGATTTTGGGGTTTTTAGAATAGGGGTTATGGGGACAAGATGGAGGGACTTGGGCATGTCCACCCTTTCTTCTTCTTTTCTTCTCTACCTCCATCTTCTGCTGTGATGTTGGCACTTTGGATTGGTTTAGAGTAGAAGTTCACTGTCTAACATAGGTGATAGGTATTGGAAAGTGATTGTAAACATGTTATATGTAGTTTGTAGTATAAAGAGATAACACAGCCCCGGGGGCAGTCAGAGTGCCTCTGTCTGTCCTGCTGAGTGGACCTAGGCTGGACAGGAAAAAAATTTATAGATAAGATACAATAAACAACTCTGAGACTGAGAACTGAAGAACTCCAACTCATTCTTTGAACGTTTCGGCCAAAACAGAGACTTCTCATGTGTCTCAGGGCTGCAATAAACTGCAACCTCCCGAGAAACTACTTCATTGGGTTTTGAGTTAGTGATTGACAAAACAATCTAATCACCCATTTTACTATCTTGAGTTGCCTAATTAGCCGCTGCCTAAGAGGATTTAATGAAAAACTGCCACTGTATGTATATACTTAATTACTGACTTTATATCTGCTCAGTTCTTCTGTCCTTTCTCCATTATATTATTTCATACATGAATCTTTATATTTCCCTATTTGGTTCTTCTTGGTATTATTTTAGTCTGTGATCAGCAAAGATAATTCTCAAGAAACCAAAACTGTCCAAATTTTCATTAGCAGATTGCAAAAATCTGTGCGTCCTACAGGATTTATAAATCATTACAACATATTTACATTTCATTGAAGCTATCTTCCAAGATCTGTATTTCATTATGGCTATTTCAAATTTGGACTACAAAGATTCTGACTCTTAGGTGTTGTTCTGGAAGGTCATTTGGATGACTTGCAGATGTTACCCAATAGTTTATTGATTTCCTAATATTTTTTTTTCCTTACCTCTGACACTTTATGATTCTTTGGGTTTTTATAACTTAATCAATACAATTAAAAAGCTGACACAGAAGGAAAGCACTATAAACACAGACTAAGTAAAGTTTTAGAGATGAAAGCTTCTGTTTACATCTCACCCACAGACAAAATAGTAATTAATAACATTAAAAAGAGAAAAATTTAATGGAGAAGTGAGTACATTGCTACACAATTCAAAATTAGGCCCTACATTTTTTATTCAGTTTTCCTAAATATCTGCTTTTCCTTGGAAATACCCAGAGCTATAACCAGTTTTGAAACAATAAAAAGCAGATCAGTGACTAGAGGAATATCAAAAGACCTTCCTGAGGACACAGGAGGACACTTACACCTCTGTTTCTTCAAGGTCAGTTTTGGGGACAGATGGATGTAAACATCCCTTTTTTATGGCTTTTCCACCTTACTCTGGAGCAGACACGAGAATGGGGAAAACTTGCCTGATGTAGTGTGGCAATTCCCTCCTAAATTCCACAGTTACCAAATCAATTGATCTTCTTGTCAAAAAAGTTCATTTTTAAATGATAATGGAAAGAATCTGTCATTTAATAAATAAATAAATACCAAATGCAGATGCTCAGCTACAAAATTTGGCTTTACTTTTCTGGCAATATGAAGTGTGCACAGCTCCTGCTGCAGCCCTGGGCGCTGTAAAGGGGGATCTTGTGAGGTCCTGTTGTCCAGGATTTATAACCTGATAAAATCTGTAAGGACTGGACAGGTCCCTGTCTCATCCTCACACTGAACAGTTTGAACAGTTTGTGAAGTGCTCCCCAGAGCTAGGTGGCAAATAAGAGTCATCCCCATTTTTGAGGTGAGACTAGGTCAGAGCTGCGACAGAATTTGTATTTATACCTGAGCTCCCAGATCATCTGACCATAATCCCTAACAAATAAAACACAAGATATGTGAATAAAAATGGCTTTTGCTGGCATTCTGACAGATCTGTGCATTGTGGTTTAATTTTTCTGTCACCTGAAAAAAGCCTACACAATATTGCTGCAGTAACTGACTTGATTTGGATTTTCTGCTAAGGATAAAATGAGATTAATCTGCATGCAATACTACTTTAAAACACATTACACCTTATACCTTTAATCACAGTTCTTTGCACAGCAAAGCATAGATTTGTCCTCTGCCTTTACATGATTGTATTTTATGACTCAGAGTTCATTGCCCTCTGAGTTGGGCTCATCATATACAAGACTGAATTTTGCTAGTGCTATAGTTTCAGAACACAAAGTAATTTTATCCACAAGGAAATCACATACCAAGGGCCAGAGTTCCCAAAGATAACTGAGAAGTTTTATATTACCTTCCCAAAGTGCCTAAGCCACAAGTAGCTGTAAGGAAATACCCTCAGGCTGATGCTGCTTCCTGTGCCCACTCACTCCTGCCTCCCATGGAGTGGGGATGAGGCAGCCTGTGCACCAACACCTGAGCCTGCAGGGCTCTCTCTGCCTCTCTGCAAACCTTCCCCAATGTGTAATTCAATTTTTCAAGCCCAAAAAAATGCTCCATGCATGGATCTAGGGACAAGAAGTAAGTTTCATCTTTTTACAGACCTACGTTTAGGGTTATTTTCATATGTTGGTCATGAAAAAACTCCACCATCTGGGGCAGACAATGGCATGTTTTCCTCACAATTCACCCCCACCTCCATCTTTTGGGGCCCCTTGCAATATTTAGATTTGATTTTAAGGTATTTACTTATCCTCTTTCTGAGCAATGAAGCTCCACATGTAGGTGACTGAAAAGCATAAAAAAATCATAACCTGCAGGAGACACAAGAACCTAGACTTGTATTTCACAATGGCTACAAAAAAACCCCTGTTAACAAAATCCTAATTAGCACAGTATTACCAGACAGTCTCAGGCATCTCATACATCTATTTTAACCACCTGACAGGAAACAAAAATGGGCATGTTTCCAAAGAATGTGCACCACAGAAAGTTTCTATCAGCTGCCATAGAGAGACGTTCTCAGCAGTGAAATGTGTTGGAACTAAGCAACATATTTTTGTCACAAAATAAAAGTATAGTCATCTATTCTAACTTTGTCTCTAATCCCAATGGGTTTAAGCAATTACCATTATCTTAAAAAATTGCAAATTAGACTGCAATTACTATTGGTTGTGGCAGCACTGTTCTTTTAGTGAACAAATAGATCAAAAATATTAATTGAAGTCATGACCAAGAAACTGCAAGTATTACAACCTTATACCAATTATTCACTGCAGGCTTTAAAGTCACATTTAAATCAATGATTTTCTCTTTGCCTTTGCTGAAAAGCAGGTCCCAGGCACATGAGGACAAAGATGTAACCAAGGACTCCTGACATTTCCTATGCTTTTGATCATATCTCTGTCTGTAAAAAGACATGAGCACTCCTAAAGCAGCTGCTCTGTGTGATAGGAGCTGAAAAGGCATGAGTAGTAGAAATGACTACTCTGTATCACACCAATTTCAGGGTATTCTCTGTCCCTTATATCTGCCACAAACCCCACAGGAAATTTTGAGACAACGTGTGACTTCCCTAAGTACCCACCCTTCACACAGACACGTCATGTGGAGCCTTGGAAAAAACTGGATTCAGAGACATAGAGAACTTTCTTTTATGACAGCATGGGAAATCTCACAGTTAGAAAAACAGCCATGGAGAGGAAAATCTTCTAGGGAATTGCTTCCAAATATGTCCTTCCAAGTGCCCAGTTGCTGTAAAAAATCCTTTGTGCAGTTCTCTGGATTCTCAAGAATCCTCAGGGTTACTGTGCCAGATGCCCTCATTTACTCAAACACAAACATATTCCTCATGATTGCACTTCCCATTCCACACTTGCTTCCCAGTGTGTGATAACAAGACGGATTTTACACCAAAGTCATTAAAATTTATTGATGTAACAGGTTATTATCTTCTGATGCTCATCTGTGCATTGTGCAAGGACTGAACAAATGTAGATGAATAATTTTTGAACAGGGTAAAGAGTTTTTATAAAACATCCCAACATGAAAATGACTGCTCAGAGAAAACAGTAGCTCCATGCATGCTTTCAATTTACAATTTGGCCAAAAATCAGATTTAACTTCCAAACTGCACACTCCTACTACAAACATGGATTAAATGTTTCTGCTAGGAGAGATAAATCAGAGCATTGCTGGGTATGCACACAGGGTGTTTCTTCAGGGGAAAATATTTTGTATAATCTGAAGCAAGCAGAGAATGGGAGGAAGGACCTTCCACACACTTTTCATGCAACTCAGTCCCCATTCCCAAACTCAGTTCCACGTTCTTTGCTGATCCAGGAAGCTGACATACAAGGCCACTAAGATCAAAAACTGCTGCATATGGAAAACTTAATATGGTTTATTATTTTCACTAAAATATAAAATATATACCTTTGAAAAACAACTAAAACAAACCAGCAAAAACTTAAGAAATGGTACTTATTCTCCAAAGTACATTTTCTTCCATGCTGCAGTGTGACAGTGTTCACAGGGGTTCTTGGATGAGGGAAGAGACGAGGATCTGACTCCATGTTTCAGAAGGCTGATTTATTATTTTATGATATATATTACATTAAAACTATACTAAAAGAATAGAAGAAAGGATTTCATCAGAAGGCTAGCTAAGAATAGAATAGGAAAAAATGATAACAAAGGTTTGTGGCTCAGCTCTCTGTCTGAGCCAGCTGGGTTGTGATTGACCATTAATTAGAAACATCTAACATGGGCCAATCACAGATGCACCTGTTGCATTCCACAGCAGCAGATAACCATTGCTTACATTTTGTTCCTGAGGCCTCTCAGCTTCTCAGGAGGAAAAATCCTAAGGAAAGGATTTTTCATAAAAGATGTGTGTGACATTGCAGAATAATGGATCCGCTTCAGAAGCACCACAACTGGGCAGGTGTGTGGACCCGTGATCCTAAAAGCTTTAACAATCAATAAACATATGCAGAATATTGCCATATTCGGGTTCTGATTCAGGAAATTCAGGGGAATAGGACTGGCTGTAATCCAGCAAATAACCCCTGCACTGGGGAATACATGCTGCCTTGGGGAATGCCATCACTTGGATGGGAAACAGGATCTGAGACAATGAGGGGAATGGACCAGGTGACCAAGAATCATGTAGCTCACCTAAATCTGGTGGTTTAATTTCCACAGGAGATTACTGCTCAGTGTGAGGATTCCTCTGCTCTCAGAGATGAGAACAGGATTTCTCTCTGGAGCTCCCTCTCCAGCCAGGTGATCAGCTCGTGCCCCCAAGCACTGCCAGCCCTGCAGGCAGCCCTGCTGTGGCCACACTCACCGTTCCTGTCGATGGCAAAGGGAACATCCGTGGTGACAATCTCGTAGTTGCAGATCTGGCTGAACTGGGGGGAGCAGTCCTCGTCTGTGGCTTCCACCTGCAGGATGCTGTCATAGATCTTCCCCTCTGTCACCGAGGCCTTGTACATGCTCTCCTTGAATGCTGGGGGGAACTCATTGACATCCTTTACCTGGATATGGACTACTGCCCTAAAACAGGCACAGGAAATATCAAAGAGAAAAGTTAATTTATTGTGATGCCTCACTAGCAGTTTATTTTCAAAACACTTGAAAAGACTAACAAAACATACCTAGAAAACTATGTAAACCCCTATTAAAATGAGATATTAGAATTTTAATGTTTTATTTGCCCAATTTAGTATCTTAAGTGGCACTAGGTAAAAGTCCATTGCCATGGCTTATAGGGAGAGAGTTTTATGGTGTTTGCTATTAAAATCTGCCCCCAAAAATGAACCCCACCAGAAAGCCAATGATACCATTACACAGTAAAATACGACACAGTAGTCTTCTGTACCCACTACCTAAAAATGAGCAGTTTACAAGCATTCTTCCATATTAAGTAAGGCTATCACCTTCTGCTGATAACAATTATCTAATCCTTCAAGTAGTTACAACACTGCACGTGTATTTAGTGAGTAAACCCCAAAGGCCTTGCTTTGGAAGGCTCTGCTTTTTGGTTTGATAGGCAGGGTGACAGAGGGACACAAAAGGGATGTTCTGGAGCAACAGCAGAGCTGCAATAAAGGCTGGGACCCCAGGCAGCGTGGCTGAGCGTGTGCTACTAAACAAAATCTGGTGACAGTGGGCCAGACTTCGTTTAGTCAAGATTAGACCAAAGTTTTCTACAACCGGATTTCTACCAGATTGTTACTGACGTGAGAAGGGGAAACATAATAAAATTTGATATTGTGAAGCAAAACCTTCACAATATCTGGTTATCTGCTATTGCATGCTTCCTCCTAACTCTGTATTCTTTTTAAATAAATATCCTGAAAACTTCAGCTTGCATCACAGACCTAATTAAAATTTTAATTGTCATATGTCCTGGATGAGCAAAAGGAAAAATGATTATTATAAATAATTTATTATAATGGCTCTCAGCAAAATGAACTATTTGTACAGCACTTATACATCTACGTGAGTTAAATTCATCTTCACGGACAAATGATCTGGAGCTTCGTTTCATGAATTCAAAGGGGAAAAAAGGCACTGTGCCACCTAAGCTTATTCAGGGAATTGGCTCCACAGTAAAAAGTACCACCTACTGACCTTCAATACACTCCACTTCAGAGGACTTCACTTTCTCTGAGACTTGTTGGACAAAAGCTGAGGTCAGACGCCATTCAAACGTGACACTGCTCAGCTTTTGGCACAGATATACTAAAAAAAGGAGATGATTCCTCTTTTCTTACCATTTGAAATGAGATGAACAGAGAGAAAACCTATTTAAAAATTGCAAATATCAACTGAAAGCCAGTTTCTATGACCTAGATGTATTCAACATGAAAGCACGAATGGAAAACCAGAACTGAGATGCATTTATCCACTTGAATGGGGATCCTGTCCAAAGCTTTAACTGAAGCAAACAAAAAGAAATATATTTTCTACTAGGAAAAAGGAATAAAAAAATGTGTGGAATATTGCAACTATGATTTATCTTTATTTGCTTTCTACCTGAAATAACATAGACTGTGGAGCAAATGTATGCCAAAGCAAAAAACTATTTCTTCTCATTTTCACTCACTTGTGAGATTTCTTCCAGTTTGTTCCACCTGGTCCTGATCCGCAGTCGTAGGCCTGGATGATGAATGTGTATTCCTTCTGCAGCTCACAGTCAATGGGGCTCTTTGCTCGAAGCCGACCTTCTCCAGATGTCTTGTTCAGCACAATGGCCTCAAAGGGCATCTCTTGCCCGTGGATTTTAAAAGCACAAATTTCACCTGTGAGGAACAGCACAAAACATTCATAACTGGGGGCACGGGGTGGGTCTAAGTGTTACACACTGGAGAGACACCTGCAAAGTTCATTTGTATTTCACCTGCTTTTCCAGAGGAGGGAAATACAGACTCAGGCACCAGGTCACTGTGTATCCAAAAGGGCCATTAAGCAGGTGTTGTGCAGTGGGATGTGCTAAGTGCAGCTCTAGGCACACTCCTCCCTCTCCCTCTGTCAGTACTGAATGGTTCCTAAAAGCCCCAGAGGTCATTCTATATGGTACCAACAGCAACGGTGAGCTAAATTATATTTGAGCTAAATTAGGCGACTGTATTTATTTAAAGGAAATAACAAAAAAGAAAAACAGATAATACTTCAGAGGTGGTCCTTTTTTAACTGCTGTCACTCCTTGAGCCATTTGAGCTGCCAAGGTGGTAGCTGTGCAGATTCCTGCAGTTTAGTTTCCCAACAGTGGAAAAACTAATGGTGCAGAACATGGGCACATTCAAAATACATCCTGCTTTATTTACAGACATACATCATCTTTGGATCAGAAGCAGCTGAAGGCACAGCAAAAAGTGTCCCTTTTGGACATCCTTCAGTTACCCACCCACATTCTCACTCTCATGCATGAGTGCCTTCTTGGCAGCAGCTCACTCTGCCTCCAAACTGTTTCCTGATACAACAGATCCATAGCATCTCTCAGACGAGTACTAGAGAACAGAAGAGATAGCAGAGACTAATAAAATTGATTTGGTCACATAAAGGATATTGTGAGAAAATGAGACTGGAAAGGGAGAAAAGACCCAATTTCTGGTGTTCCTTTTTTTATCCTTCATAATGACAGCAAGGATATGCACACGGAGCAAATTTTATTTTATTTTTAGTTCAGTCTCTATATCCTGCTCCTATGCAAGATACTCCAGAATCCAACTTTAAAAATGAAATATTTATATAAAGATCAATATGACTTAAATATTTTTATGATACATTAAACATATGCTCTTTTATGAGCAAGTCAGTCTCGGGACATGCATTATAGATTCAAAGCCATCTCCCACTCACATAATCCTTTTCCATTTATTTCCCATTTACAGTTGCAGCCTTTTGAAAATCTCCTTGCCAGTCATATCTGAGTCAAGTGCCAAATTCTAAATTAACTCTGAATCTATGACCTCTAATTCAGGCTAGGTTCCTGTTGCTCTATTACAATATATTGTTTATTTTTGCAGAAGAGAACAGACGGTGACTTTTACAAAGTGCTGAAGTTCATAATTCCCATTATGTGTGAAAAATAGAAAATGGCAAGGGCGTGTGTGCAGGGAGGGTGGGGATTAGGTATGGAGGTATAAACACAGAATTTTAGAATATTTCCTCAACTATCATCACACTGGCTTCCCTTTATGACCACAGGAGCTGAAGCTTTGCTCAGCTACATCCAGTGACATTCAGGCAGACGAATCGCACACTTCACAATTGCAATCAGTCCTGTGAATGCCTTTAAAGGATCAGCACACAGTTGTTTTGGTAATTATGAGGTGCTGAAAACATACATTAAGCATTGCTTACACATTTTCCTGCTGTCCCCTCTCCCTCCAGGGGTGTGAAAGGGCTGTGGAGTTTCCCAGGACAAAGCTGTGCTCTTTTCCAGGCTCTCTGCTCTTCACTGTCAGCGAGCTCAAATATTTGGGCTACAGAAGAAGCAATGGACTTTAGCCTGAGAATCACATTTTCAACAGGACTAACACCTTGCACATCCATAAAAGCAGGCTGCACAGTGATAATGAACTGTGCACAGGGGCCAAAGCACAAGATGAAGAGAAGGCTGAAGGGCAGAAGCCTGTTCAGCTTTAATCACAGGCACTGATCACTGAGTTTGTATCCCACTGCTGTCACACACAGCCTTTGAAAAAAATTATCGGCATTTCCTTGTAACTTCAAAACAAAACATTCATCTCAAATGATATTGTGGATTTCAGCTTTATTTTAATTGAAAACAAAATAAACCAGTGCAAACATGGGAAATATAATGGCAAATACAGTCTGTTGTGTTCTATAAAGACTGGCCTTCATAGTTCCTTAATAAAGTTTTCCTCAGATGCACAATCCATCAACAAAAATCCTAACTTCAGTGGTTTCTCTTTATTATTTTATTGATCCCCTGTTTGATTGCAAACAAGACAGTATTGGCAGATGTCCAAGCTACAGTGCTTAAAAAGCAGAAATAGCTCCGGGCAGATAAAAGTTCTCTCAGCCCTTATCTAAATATGAATAATTTTTCCCTCTCCAAAGGCAGTGACCTAATGCAAAGCAATCATAGAAGCAGCACATGCTCCAATTAGTTCTCATCAAATATTTCAGAAGTCTCCATATCCCGCTCTTATGCAAGATACTCCAGCTTTAAATATGACTCTAATTTTGCCTCCATATTCCCATTTGCCAAAAATAAAATAATGACAACTGCCTGGAAATGATGAGATATTTGTAAACACACTGCAAAAAACCCAACGTGCACTTCCAGAATGTGGCTACAGAAACCTGCTTATTTGAAAACAACTGGAAATGTTGTTAAAAATTGGGTAAGATTTTTTTTCAAAAGAAGGGCTTTACTGCTGTTTCCAAAGAAACGAACTAACACTGTCGAACAATTTAAATGTATAGGATCATGACTTTTTAAAAAGGTGTCTTAATGGCTGTATTGCAAATGGAAATGATAACAGAGTTGTAAGAGCTGTAACAAAGCAGAATATTAAATGAGGTCCACTGCCAGACACAAAGACATTGACAGATATATAGAAATACTCCTATTAAGCATTACAAACAATGTCTTTAAAATGTAACAGATCCTATTTCTCATTATTAAATAGAGCTACAGGGCTTTATTTTAAGCCAGCTGAGCTAACCCCAGACTGTCAGAGATCAGAGAGCTACAGAAGCTGAGCTGGGCAGCCTCGCAGACCTTTTGGCCCTGGAACGGTGAAAGCCAAGGGAGGGATAAACTCTAGACAAGAATAGAAGTGAAGACATCCTGTCTGGTCACTCTGACACTGACCACTCTGGTGAGGGGAGATGCAAAAAGGACTTCATGGCAAAAGAGATAACAAAGGACATTACTAGCACAAGAAGAATAATCACAAGATTGTGTTTCTACAGGGGAGGAGTGTCACAGACATCTTTTATGAAAAATCCTTTCCTTAGGATTTTTCCTCCTGAGAAGCTGAGAGACCTCAGGAACAAAATATAAACAATGATTATCTGCTGCTGTAGAATGCAACAGGTGCATCTGTGATTGGTCTCATGTGGTTGTTTCTAATTAATGGCCAATCACAGTCAGCTGGCTCAGACTCTCTGTCCGAGCCACAAGCCTTTGTTATTCATTCCTTCTTTTTCTATTCTTAGCTAGCCTTCTGATGAAATCCTTTCTTCTATTCTTTTAGTATAGTTTTAATACAATATATATCATAAAATAATAAATCAAGCCTTCTGAACCATGGAGTCAGATCCTCATCTCTTCCCTCATCCTCAGACCCCTGTGAACACTGTCACATACCAGGACAAAGGGGTCAAAACAGAAAATTTTACAAACTTAGTGACCTGTAAATTCTGGTAAACTGTGTAATAAATGGCTTTGCTTTGCTGGCATAAGTGGAGTCCACGTCAGTCAATCCCTGCACCAGACATACATGATGCCAATGGGAACTGTGCCAAGCTTATCTTACTTACTGGGGTCTTAGGTGAGTGTGAGTTTGTAAATCACTGGAGAAAAGGGAGGCAGGATTTCTCTCCTACTCAGACTCACCACTGAAGCTGCAGGACCTTTGCACCACCTTCTTCCCTTCCCCTTTGCAAGTCTGAAATAATGAGAGTGCAAATTGGGACATCGTTTTTCTCCCAACAGACAACCCAGCAAAATTCTGTGCTTTGTTCTTCATTTCATTTGAATGGGTTTGTGAGCAGGTGGATATAGGATTTTGTGATCATAGAAATGGTAGTAGCACTGAATTACTAAGAAAAGGATAAGCTGGTGACACCGTGTAAAGGCAGAAGCACATTCATGAAATCCTATAGCAATTGCCAAGGCAGAGGGAAAATTTCTCTTCTCCCAGGCCAGGAGGCACACCCTGAGGGCTTCCAGTTGCTTCCTATAAAACCTTCAGGTTAGAGGGCTGAACTCTGCTGAGAGTTTCACTTTAATACATGCTTTAACTAAACTCTGGACATGTTTTTTCTTCAAATTATTCAGACTATCATTAGTCATAAGCACCTATTAATTTTGAAGTTTACATTCTTTTAAGTTTTAAAGCCATGGTAGAACCCTATGTTACTACTCCAGGGGTAATAAGGAGTATTATTTCCTCTGTAAAAATTATAATAGACTAAAAAAAAGCTACTGATGGTTCATAATTACTGTAACATAACCAACAAATTTACCTGCTGGTTGGAAATTGATAAAGACAATGTTTCACATTCAGTCACATTTGCATGTAAGATTTAGTGATTATAAGCCTTGATCAATAAAATTGTATTACAAATTACTGTCTTTTATATGAAACACCAGATTCATGCTTCTTCCAGTAAAATAATAATCCCCAATGTAACTCCTTTAATAACTACACAGCCTCATTCACTTGACATCAATTTCAGAAGTTATTAAGAAACACTGAGGATTATTTGGCTTTTCGCAGCTCCCCTTCTACTTCCTCAGCCTTCACTACATCAAGAATACTGAAGACTTCAGCTGGAAAGCTGGGATCTGTGACATTCCATCACTGGCATCAGTAGTTAAGAAAGGCACAAGTTATGTGTGAATCAGGAATGAGCAAATGCTGTTTCACTGTGCTGGCTGAGGTTCAGCAAGGCCAAGCTGGGCCACCACGAGCCTGCAGTGCTCCAGGCTGGGGCACAGTGGCTGACAATGCCTGACAGAACAGGACCTGTGGGTGCTGGTCAACAGAGGCTGAACACGAGCCAGGTGTGCCCAGGTGGCCCAAAAAGCCAATGGTACCTGGCCTGGACCAGCGTGGCCACCAGGAGCAGTGATTGTCCCCCTGTACTCAGCACTGGGGCAGCCACACGCCAAATCCCATGCCCAGTTCTGGGTCCCTCGCTGCAAGGAAGACCCTGAGGGGCTGCAGTGAGTCCAGAGAGGGGAACTGAGCTGGGGAAGGGCTGGAGCACAAGGCTGGAGCACAAGGCTGGGAGGAGCAGCTGGGGGAGCTGGAGGGGGGCTCAGCCTGCAGAAATGGAGGCTCAGGGGAGACCTCAGTGCCCTCTGAGAGGACGCTATCGTGGGATGGGAGATGGGCTCTCTTCTCCAAGGTAACAACTGACAGGGTGAGTAAATGGCTCGAGTTGTGTGGGAACCCAGAACATCCCTCTGGCAGTCCAGGATGGCCAGGAACCCCTGTCAGGGGGCTCAGAGACCCTGGCACAGAGCCCAGAACACCTGTGGGTTTGATTATGACCCGTGGAGCAAATTACCAACCTTATATGAAGATCAGCAAGCCACAACACTTTAGGTAGAATAACAGTGAAGTTATCACAGAGTGGAAAAGTAGATTTTGGGGTTTTGGTATGGGGGTTCAGGAGGCAAGATGGAGGGAACTGGATGTGTCCAGCCTTTCTCCTTCTTCTTCTTGGCCTCCATCTTCTGCTGTGATGTTGGCACTTTGGGATTGGTTTAAGGTAGAAACTCACTGTCTAACACAGGTGATAGGTATTGGAAAGTGATTGTAAACATTGTACACGTAGTTTTTAGTATAAAGACATAACACTGCCCCAGGGGCAGGCAGAGTGCCTGGAACTGTCCTGCTGGATGGACCTCGGCAGGGCAGGAGAAAATTTTTTATAGATAAGACACAATAAACAACCTTGAGACCGAGAAATGAAGAGCTCTGACTCCTTCTTCAAGCGCTCGGGCTGGGAAAAGAGACTTTGGAACTCCTCTCGGGGTCACTCTGAGCAGCTAGAGATCCTGACAAAGTTGCACCAGGGGAGGTTTAGATTGGATGTTAGGAAAGAAATGTTTCCACACCAGAAGTGTGGGTCAGGCACTGGCACAGGGTGCTCAGGGCAGCAGTGGCATCGCCATCCCTGGAGGGTTTCAAAAGCCATGTAAATGTGGCACTCAGGGACACGGGTTAGTGGTAGCTTGGAACTGCTGGGTTATTGCTGGACTCAATAATTCTACAGGTTGGACTCAATAGTTTTTCCAACCTCAGCGACAAGTGCATGCAGCGACAAGGCAAACTTGTGATTCCATACGGAATGGAGATCACACTGCTGTGTCCAGGATACGTCTGGAGGTGTGACTACACACACGGACTTGTTCCTGAAACCATCTGTTAACTTGAACTATGTTTTAAAGAGATGAATTGTTTCCCTCAAGTGCTATGAAATTATGCAGCTCCACAATACAGAGATGCTACAGAAAAAGCATAGGGGTGACAAAGAGGTCACATCTCACTAAACAGCAGAGAGAGCACACAAAAGTGTTCTAAAAGCTCAACAAGAAGAAAAGCTTCAGTTCTATCTTGTACCTTTTAGGTAGCAGTAAATCAAACATGAAGCTCAAATCTCTGGGAAACCAGGTTTCATTTGTTTGCTGCTGACAAAATTACTCATTTACATTCATACCCTGTTCTAATTTTATTACTCTCTAGACTTTTATTACACTTCCATGTGGGTTTTTCTCCAACATGCAAATCAACACAGATAATCCTTTATTTAAAATTAAGGTTGCAGTTTTATACTTCCTGAGGTAAGCACAGAGACCCTGGAAGATCCCAAAGTGCCTAAGAATCAAAAGTCCCAGGATCCCATGGCAAATCCACTCCCACCTTGAAGGAGACAAAAGCTGTTCAGGACAGGTGCATATCAAGTTTTGATGCAAAGAACAGGCAGAAATACCATGATCAAAGTGTTACAGTGACCTCCAAAGCTTTGCACAGCAATGACAATGACACTGCTGTTTCCTTAGGTGTGTCCTTCAAGAAGGTGGGTCCTAATTCAGCTCCATGGATCCATCAAGTCCTAACAGAGGTATCTGACTGCCACCACTAAAGAAGAATCTCCACACACTACATCCCACCAGTAGGCTTCCAAGAATTTTACATCATGCGTGGATTTGCTTGAGGCATGACTCTCCTCTTGTTCTAACTAAAAGTTTGTCAACAAAACTGAAGTACTCTCAATATGAATCCAATTTGAATCTTTAAGGCTTTACATGCAGATGGAAATATAAAAACAGGCACGCCGTTCTTGGAAAATTTATCAGCCAAGATTTCTCCTGGCACTTTGATGGCCACCTGCAAATAAGTACCTGCTGGGACACTGCTCAGTTTGCTGTTTTCTCAGAAATACAGCACTGACCCACGACCTGCTGTCAATGTCAGATTTTCCAATAACTTTTTTTAGGGGTTGCTGTTTCTCTGATATTTTTAAATATAATCCAGCCGTCCACAATAACAGTTGTATACAAGTTTCTCTGCTGGAATCCTGCAAACACCTCCTGCAGTGCAGAGCTGGTGACCTTTTGAGTGTCTCCATGCCACTGGGAAGGTTTACAGCTTCGACAAGTTTTTCTATCAAAGGCTGTTGCTACTGTTTAAATAATTACTGAATGCAGAAGGTTATGTTTTGAAGGAAGAAAAGGCAGTTGTTTGGGGAAATGAGGCAAAATAATAATTAGAGATGTAAAATATCTGTAAAGATAGGGAAAGAAAAATAAGGTAGCAACTACTGTATATGCTTTTCCAGCTCATTTAAGTCAATGCTATTAAACTCACACTGCAATACTAAATTCCAGGAAGCAATACTGAAATCATGACTAGAGGGAGGTATTCATGCCTTAATACCAAAAATTATTATTTTGTCATATATAATTTTATGGGCAACACACTCTGCAAAGAAAGAGCATAAATCCACTGCTACACTTCCTTTTCCATGGATTTGAAACTGGAAGAGGGGAAAACTGCACTTGCACTTCAAGTACTCCATTGGTGCCATAAGCTCACACCAAATGAACCAGACTTCATCCTTCTCCTGAAGCAGGGACCAGCTGCTCAGGATAAAGACAGTTCTGTGGGCAGCATAAAAGCAGCAGTGATATCTGGGTTTCCTCCTGGCTCCACAATAAATTTCCCTAATGTACAATTTTGTTTACATGAATGTTGCTTACAAAGTGTGATTTTTCTGGACAAACTGCGATTTCAGTGAGATATCTGACCACATTGCTCTGTTGGAATCCCCAACTGCTGAGATGCACAACACGTCCCACTCAGGTCTGCACTCCACCTCAAATGATGGAGAACTGATAGGTGTTTATTTGAAAACGGCAATAAACCTTGAGGTGGATTAGAAAAGTAAGTAACAAGGAGATAAATGTTTATGCACATAAAGATGTGGTTAATTAATTACTGACTGTTCCTTTTGCAAACACCTTCTACTCTATAAGCATAGAAATATAAAATATTTTCTTTCCTTCCTCCCATCAATCAAACCCTTACCAAATTAACACTCTATTGCAAACAATCTGAAACATTTCTTAAATCTTTTATTCTTTCTAAAATCTGCCAGATTCAAGAGAGTCAAAAAAGGAAGAAAGTGTGATTTTAAGAACAGTAGCAAAAAAGTACAGTCTTGTAATCAATGTGTGGACATCCATGCCCACTGCACCAATGGAAGGCTTTGGCAGCCTCAAGTCTCATGTTTGGAAGGATCCCATGGATTCAGGAGTGCATCCAGTGCCACACAGCCACACACTCAGCACACAGGAACTGCTGTCTCATTTAGTTACAGTGCTGTAGGGCACAGCACGGTGTCCCTAACAGTTACATGAGCATCACTGAGAAATATTTGCCTTGGCAATTTTTACAATACCACATTATAATGAGCAATTTGAAAAATGAATCCTGCAACCGTGTAGTTAAGCTTGTGCAAAAAAGCACGTTAATAAAAGGACCTTTATCCTCCAGCAGCCAAGTGAAGCTGTGAATTACACAGTTCCTAGCTGGGTCATTTTCTGCTTTCCTTTTGTGCAGGTGTCAATAACAATCACAGACACCTCTGGGTCCTTGCCTTCACACACATTACCTGCATTCTTTGGGCAATGCTCACTCAAGGCTGTAATGTCTGCAGTTGTGGCTGCAGCAGATCAAAAAGCACTTTGCCTCAGACACTCCTCTTCCAGGAGACACAGAGGCCCAGATGCCCCCACTGCCCTAATTCCACATTCGTGCCTGAAAGATGGGTCACAAAGCTATTTCACCTCTAGATTAGTGAGGTCTACACACAGAAAAAATAGGAGATAACTTGCCTTATGAGGCCTTGACCCAATTTAGTGTGTATATAATTTAAAAAAAAAAGGTGAACCTATTTTTAAAAGAGTGACCTAGAGGTATCTGCATGTAAAATTATAAAGGTTATTACAATGCTTGCAACAATTTCCTGCCACTAAGTATTACTGAGCAGTTAAAGAACAAATGCTAACAAAATACATGAAAGTAGCTATGATGCAAGACTTTCAAATTAAATAGAGACCTAGAATTAGGAATCTTGGTTAGTGAATATATATTGCTTACAAGATTCCTACAGTCCAACAGGCTAACCTAACACAAATATTTCCTTCAGCAGGATAGGTGCTCCAACATGACCTGCTAGATCTGGCTCCCTTGTGAGATACACAGAGATAAACAAGAAAATGAACATCACCATGTCACACTCAGAGTAGAAAATCAGCAGCTGTTTAGTCTGCAGAGGACTCAGCAGACTGACAGAAAACCTTACTTTTTAATTAAACTACTTTCCCTAGGGCCTTATATCAAGGCAGACAATTTTTGAGATAAAGCAGCTTGGAAAATGTTGAATTTATTAAATGATTATTTCCCTGAATCATTTTAAAGGCATTCTTTTGGGGCATAGTTAGCTAATTTAAAGCACACAGTGAATGATCAATCAGTTTTTCTGTTTCTTTTGAATCAAAGGCATGAGTTAGCTCTAACTCGAGAGTTATATCAGGAACTTTGGATTGGCTAGCACATAATTTAAACAGTACACTCAACCATGCAAACCAGAGGAGAGCCAAGTACTAGGAGCTACAGCTGGCCTTCAAAAACAACAACCATAAAATAATTCCAATATTATACCTTTGAATAATTGTGGAGCTTGCATGGCATTGGCAGCCTACAAAATGAGTTCAAAAGGAAAATATGGATTTTTTCAGTGTCTCCTAAACTCTTGATAACACACACAGTAAAATTTCAGAGATGCATCAGGTGTTTTAGGACCCTTCTACATTTTGCCCATGAAAACACACGTGAAAGGCAAGGCATTGAGTGAGAGGATAGGAAAGGGATAAAGTGCTCACACATACTCAGTTTTTCACTCAGCTATTTACTCTGCTGTGGCCTCTTCTCACAGAAGCAGATTAAATAAAAAATTTGGGAACATTAATTTAGTCTTGGCATGGAGCCTGGACACAAGGGATTAGTCTGTGCATCCTGCAGACACGCAGCAAAGTATAGCACTGAGTTTAATTGTTACAAGAGTACCATATGGTTCCTCCTGATCATGGCTTTTTTTCATCTGTCTTTACTTCCACTTGCCTGTCTTTAAACAATCTGAAATACTCAGCTCCTGATGTAAAGTCGTAATTTGGATTGGATCTCTAGACACGGTAAGTTACTTTGGACACAAATACTGCTCCTACAAAGCATCATCTCGAATGAAAAGCAACACAGTCAAAATTACAGCATCTGGCTTTTTATCAGAATGGAAATCACGTAGCGAAGATAACAAAATTCATCAAAAGAAAAAGTAAATGCACATCTCTCTGGAAGATCAGTTGTACTCTAATTTGTTTGGACACTTAGAATTGCTTCTTCTAACAAAATAAATTCAGTTCATCCTATTCCTCTGAGCCTCACAGTCTCCTCCTCTTTTGTACTATTGAGTTTAATGTTTCCTACTTCACCTTTATGAAGAGAAGCATCAGTGCCTTTTTATACTGGTGCTGGTCTTAAGTGCAAGGTTGCTCCCCACCAGGCCAGGACTCCAGGAGACAGCTCCAGCCACTGACCAGAGTTCAGGCAGCCAGCAAACGTCTGTGTTTTTGTGCAGAACAGGCTTGCAGGGTCGTGTCACTCCCAGGCAGCTCAGGAGAACATGGCTTTTCAGACACAGCAATTCAAGACTCTCCAGCACAGCTTTGGGCAGAGCTGCCTTCACCTGCTCAAGCTCAATGTCTGACACATGGGAGGTGTGAGAACCTGAGCTGTGTGAGCTATCTCAGTACTCCCAGCTGCCTGTGGGCAACCCCTGCTTGACATGCTACGCCTTAATCCCAGCTTTTCATTCTCCTAACAGCAGCACAAATGGTTAAGCAGAGCAAAATCCCAGCTTTTTCTGAGACAGTAACTAATTCCTATTCAGAATTTAGTAAGATCCTTGTTTTTCAATGCAGGACTGCCAGCTTGAAGAGATCCTGATATATTCCATGATTCAGATGGGACTGCAGCCACCAAAACAATTCCAGAAGCACAGCACCATGACACAGTATTTATAATGGCAGGGGGATTGTGCTCCAGGAAATCGCAGACTGATTGCAAACATGGCTCTTCCATGGAGTAGCAGAATAAAGTAACTTTTCCTACATGGAAACTTAGATTAAGGTTTTTATACTCTCACTGGCATGAAAATAACTATAATGGATATACAAACTGCAGCTCTGTTGAGCCTAAAGGTACAGGACAGCCATTAACAACTCCATTGTAAAAACACGGGCTCTGTCCCTTCTAAGATTTTACACTGGGATACCTTATCTGTGGTAGATTGTTTTTCTGTTGTAACCTTAAGGTGTTCCTTATTGTGAGTTTATAGTGGTTTATTCCATATACCCCGGTTGCTTTCCTCAATGGTTTTGCCCTGAAGGTGTTTACTAGTATTTTCCGCCTAATCTTATGTCAACCCCCGTGTCAACCTCCCTGATTTCCAGACCCTTCCCTGCCAATCCTGGAAGTACTGCCCTCTTCCCTTGTTCCTCAAATGTAACCCCACCCCTTTCTCTAGAACCTTCCTTGTCTATCACCCTTCCCTCAAATTTCCATTGGTGTGTCCAGCCTGATCCCCTCCCATGTTATCCCCCATGGGTTACCTGGAATTTCATCGCTGCCCTACGTTCCTCCCCTGCTGTTCTACTCATGGTTATCCTCCCTTAGTGCCCTCCCCTGTTCTTATGTTGCTGTTTGTCGGGATATTTAGCTTGTCAGAGTGACCCTGAGAATGTTAAAAGTCTGTTTTCCCAGCCCGGCGCTTGAAGAAGGAGTCAGAGCTCTTAATTTCTCGGTCTCAAGGAGGTTTATTGTATCTTATCTATAAAAAATTTTCTCCTGCCCTGCTGAGGTCCGTCCAGCCGGACAGTTCCAGGCACTGCCTGCCCCCAGGGCAGTGTTATGTGTTTATACTAAAAACTACATGTACAATGTTTGCAATCACTTTCCAATACCTACCACCTATGTTAGACAGTGAGCTTCTACTCTAAACCAATCTGTCAGTGCCAACATCACAGCAGAAGATGGAGGCCAAGAAGAAGAAGGAGAAAGGCTGGACACACCCAGTTCCCTCCATCTTGCCTCCTGAACCCCCATACCAAAAACCCCAAAATCTACTTTTCCACTCTGTGATAACTTCACTATTATTCTGTCTAAACTGCTGTGGCTTGCAGATCTTCATATAAGGTTGGTAATTTGCTCCATAATCATACCCACAGGTCATAATCAAACCCACAGGTGTTCTGGGCTGTGTGCCAGGGTCTCTGAGCCCCCTGGCAGAGGTCCTGGCCATCCTGGATTGCCAGAGGGATGTTCTGGGTTCCCACAGCTGTTACCCTGTTGGAGCCTTGTCATTTGTCACTTGTCCCTGGACCCTCTCAGAGGTTAAACCCTCTTGAGAACTTATCCCAGTGGCCCCTCTGGTCTCCTTTGTTCTGGCTTCCCGGACTCGGGGTTCCTAGCAGCAGCCGCACAGAGCAGCTTTGCTGCCTCTGGGAGTTGGGCAGCCCTGCTCTGCTGTGGTGTTACATTTTATTTAAACGGTGTGCTCCGGGTGCCCTCAGAGGAAATGCAACACTCTGCTGCTGCTTGAGGGGTGGAGAGGGGGCAGCCATGCTTGGCACAGGCCGGGAGGTGAGGCCTAGCCGGAGCATCACCAAGCCCGTGTCACCTCCCCATATTAACTATCCAGCAATGCAAAGAGCTTTGCTTTCTAAACCGTAAATTCAAAACCACAGTGAGCTCAACATGCTGGTGTTTGTGCTTTTTATCATCTAGCCCACTGAAAACCCCTATTTATTTGCTGTATCCCTTAGATCTTCTCCTATTTCTTGCCCTCTTGAGCAGAGGACGGAAATGGTGTTGTTCAGCAGCTTTGAAGGTGGTGTTAGCTTTTCTCCCCAATGTGAAATGAGAAACTATTTGAAAACTTTTCATGAAACTGAGCTGTGTCAAAATAGTTTTCAGAGAAAGGTCAGACTCTCAATCCAGTCCTCTCAAAACCCCCCTCTGCACTGCAGAAATGGCAGAAACCTCAAAACATCAAAAAAATCCACAAAATCCTTCTACTTCAGCACAATTATATTTTTGATAAACCCTATTTATGCCAACTCCACCATAAATATTTAATGACTTTGCTCTTTCTCTTTGACTCCTGCTGCAAGTCCGCTGCCCACTTCTGGCTGTGTTAGTTTGAGAGGTGCTTGTGACTTTTAGAAAAAAAGTCCTTCCTTGTTTCTTCACACATGTAGGAGCCTGGGGTTGCCCGTCCTGAAAACATGGAGCACTGCAATGGGGCTGGGACTCCACCATCAGATTTAGTTCCAACTTAGGGTGAATTTGGCCTTTCTAGGATTTCCTAATCGCTGGATCTATTGTCCTCTAAGCATCCATGGTCTTGAAAGCATTTCAGTGTCTGGGGATGTACCAGGGTTGCTGTTCCCTCACTTTTTGCCTCAGATCAGCCTAAGTCCCTGCTGCAAGTGCAAAACTGAAGTCCTCAGGGAATGACAAAAACACCGAATTCAGTGGAATCCAATGTGAAACAAACCATGTTGTGGATACATGTTTCAGTTTCACCTCTATATTGAAATATTTGTGGATTCACAATCTATTCCTTTAAATTACTTAAAATCTTTATTTCTTTTGGGATATTTTGCATCCCTAAGAGTTAAGACTGCTGCAGGAGTTTTGAGAGGTCTGGATTTAAGTATAGGCATAAGTCTTTGCATAGCAAACTCCTTTAATGTTTTATAATGTGAACTTCCAAGGACAGTTGTGTATTGATTTTTTGAGCAAATGAGATACCACATTAAAAAAAAAAACAAACCAAACTACCTGAAAACAGAGCTGAAATTAAAAGTACAGTATCTTACTGATTATTTACAAATTTTGCATTGCACTCAATGGCAAAAGGCAACCCTTTCCTGAGTGCTGGTAAAATCCATAGCTGTTTAAAGTCTAAATTAACCTTGGGTAACCAAAGGGCAATAAAACTAAAGGTTGTAGTACAAAAATGAACACAGATCTCACAGTTACCAGCAGCTGTTACAAATAATATCTAGCACAGTTCTTGCTGAGAGATTATTTTTCCACTTAGTGTGTATTCCACCCCTACTTTCATTCTAGAAAGTGAAAACCAAAGCTTATTTTTTATGCTTTAGGAGCTATGGCTGAACTTCAGTTGCAATTCAATTTTTAATCTGAAATTACCAGAATGAAGGATGCAACTATTAAAACCAAATGTGCAATATAAAGCAATAAAAAAGTAACACCATGTAAGTTCCACAATAATAAATCATTCCAGCGATTCAGAAAGTGCAAATAAATATCGATGTAGTTTATGTTTAACTCTTGCTCAACAGTGTAAAGAAACAAATTATATTTCCAGTTTCTGGAGTAAATGATAATATTAATTTGAATATATCTAGCAGGAAACACAACGTATTTTATTAAGAGGTAGGTATAGCTCATCCAAAGCCAGTTTTGTAGTTACCACTCAGCAACACTGAGTGGCATTTGTGTTTATAGCTTCACAAGTGGTCAAACAGAATTTGGCTGTGGCAGAACTCCCTCATGAATGCTCAGCTCTAGCTCTGGGAAGCAAGTGCTGTGTCGACACAGTTTTTAGAACAGCCATTTACAGACCTGAAATTTTGGGTGACAAATGTGTTTTTGGAAGGAGGAACTGAGTAACTGCTTGTCAAGGCATTTGCTGAAAACAGCTTGTCTGCTAGCTTTTATTCCATATATTTCTGAACATTCTGGTTTAATTTTAAAGTGGTATTTTCTCTCCGTGAATATGGTGCAAAGCTGTCTTCCAGGAATGAGCAATAATGGCAGTGTTATCTGTACTGGGTTATTTCATTCCAAGTCACCCCTGCTTGCTCTGAGACACAAATGCCCCTGAGAGTATCCTCTCCTCTCAGCCCTGCAGCACACAACTCACACCAAGCAACCAGGATCATCATCATCATTCTCCTGCCACAGCACTAGAGCCTTGTTTACTGGAAACCTCATTTCCAGATGTATTGAGAAAATGCTGATCCCCGGGGATTCACTGGAATTTGCAGGTGATCACAAAGCCTAAAGACCAGGCTGCCTGTCATGATGATATTTAAGTAGCAGAATTGTACAAGTGGCTTCAAGGGCATATTCTGAACACTGAGGGATCAAACAGTTGTCAGGGAGAGCCCAAGGAATCTTTATTCTCATTACATACTTAGAACATTTTGTCTCAGTAAGGCTAGGTTTATAGATGTAACAGTTTAAAAAAGCTTGTGATTTTTTTTTTCAAACTGAGCACAAATGAAATAATAAAACAGATATACAAACAAAGCACTGCTTTAAGAACTCCTGGAAATGAAATAACACAGAGATTTAGCCATGCTTGTGCCAAGGCACAGGGCAGAGCTGCACACCATGAGATGATGGGGGCCATCTCACAAAACCCCAGCAAACACCTGGGAATACCTGGGATTCAGGACCAAAAACTGCCCACTTGCACATCTGCTTGTTTCCTGGCATGGCTCTCTGGGCAGGGCGCTCTCCTGGGGACCACAAGGAACCCAGAGAAACAGGGTGCTTGCTCTCAAGCAGGTAAATCTCACCTGAGTGAAGCTCTTCAAACACTCTGAAAACACATTAACACCAGTTCTGTGGTTAGTGAAAAATAATCAGCCTCAACTGGCAAAACCCCAGCAATGACCCTCATCATCCTCCCAGTGTTGCTCCATAATCGCACATTATGGCTGTCAAAATTGCTTATCAGATACAATGACAGCTCACTTGGCAGATTATAACTACTTAAAGAGCCATAATTGCACACAGATATGCAGCTGAGGAACCCTTGAAGAATTTTGAATATTACAGGTTTGATAAATTAGACGATAATGAAAGGAAAGTTATTAAAGCGCTTCTCATTTTTTCACAAGTTGCAATTTTCAAATTACCGAGTGTGCCAACTTTTACATCTACAAACCACATTCTGCAGATGGGCTTCCCAGCTGTGGCACTGGTACAAGTGTGTGTGATGAAGTCTGAAAGGAACATATTTGGCCCATTTCAGGTGGAGCACCAGCTCCTTCTCTTCTCTGGAATCCAGGGAATTCTGAGAAGAGGGCGTGTGCCTATGTGTGCACTGCAGAGCAGGTGGGAAAATACCAATGAAACCCAAACATACAGAAACTCCCTGGCTGGAAAGGGGATGAACCCTTGCTGTCTGCCCCTGCACATGGGGAAAGGCAGTGACACCAAGGAGTGGCTACAACTTTATTCATGTGCCAGGCTTGCTTGGTCTTTTGAAATGGTTTCCTCTGGTTTCCTTTCCACAGTGGAACAAATGTGCGAACCCTGGGGTGCAAAAGCTGTGTACACCATTGTGCTCTGCCCCAGGCAGCCATTTCAGAGATTCCCTTCTCCCTGCTCTTTTTTTCTTTTTTGTTTTTGTGGAGGTTTTACATTCTGGGTGGAAGGCAATCAGGTAATAGAACTGATCATGATCTTCTTCTTGGTCCTAGTGATGAACTAGATCTCTCTCTTATCAGTTTATTCATAGCATTGTTCCACTGACTTCAGGAAAATGTTTTCTGTTTTTACAGCTGTAAGGAAACAAAATAGGCACAACAATGCCCAATGACAGCTGCAAATGAGGCATTCTGGGGGGGAATTCCAGAGCATTAATGCATTTTTCCACTGTGAACAACACACCAACATTTATTGTTTCAATCGTGCATATCCACTGTATGTGTAAAAAACTGTGCAAGAGGCTATGTAAATTCACTGGAGATCTCAAAAGCATAATTTAAAAGTTATTTTTACTGCTAGCAGTCACTAGTACTGTGACCTATAAACCAAGGATACGTGGATACAATCGCATCCAGAAAGTGATTCTCTTTGCCATGACAGAGAAAGAAATGGGGTGTTACACAGTATCCAGGGCATCTGCCCTGAATTACATTCTCTTAGCCTGCAAATAGAAGTAAAATACAGATGTGGAAAGGATTATATGAAAACACAACCACATTGCTACTCTGGCAGGACCTTTAGAAGGATGTTTGAGAGATTGTGCTATCCAGGAATGAGAGGTCGCTTTGCTCTGATGATAAAGAAAACCAAACAAAAATAATCACAAATTCTTTAGTTGATACGAGATTTGAAACCAATTCAAAATCACAAGAACAAAGTTTCCACAAAACTGATGACAGAACATATAAAACACTAGAAAGAGCTAGAAAAATCAAAATTCATTATTCCATTAATGCCTTGCTCTCCAGAGCAGAAGCTCTGAGAGGTCACTGCCACCAGCCAGTCTGTGTTTTGTTAGAGTATCAAAAGTATGTGGTTGCAATGACTCTCAGGTTTGATTTCTTCTACTGAATGGCACCATCAGTAGAATGAGAAACCAGGCTTAAGGTGGAGAATAGTCTGGCAGCAATTACCCTGATATACTCCCTGTGTTTTCAACTCAGTTCTGTAAAAATACACAGCTTTAAAAATAGACATGTTCAACAATTCAGTGAGGATTTCTGGTTCCTATACTGAAAATGCTACTGATGCTTGACAATGGGGACTTTTTTCAACTGAGTATTACAAGTTCCTCCCTCCATCTCTTTTAAAACCATTCCATGAGGCATGAAATTGCATCAGAAATAATGGTACTGGATGAGGCAAAACAAGAAACAAAACAATGATGAAAGCAAGCCTTGCAAATAAACACCAGAGGGGTCTGTGCATGAGCAGTAAAGAGGTTATCAATGAGATTGCTGCTTCCAGCCAGGGTCAGTGAACCTGTGTAACTCCCAGAAAGAATCCCCAGGTGACAGAGAAGTCCCTGTTCCCAGAACAGAGGGGTCAGCTGCAGAGTCAGGCTTGACTCCAGCAAGACTCTCCTGTAAGAGACTGATAGCAAAGAGAGAGCAGTGACTAAACCAGACTTGTCAAAAACTCATGGAAATTAAGAAACCTGCAGTTTATGGTGCCAGTCCTGCCTCACCTATGTTGAACACCAGGTTTAAGTGCTGTTAGACAGGCCTGTCTCTTGAAAAGCATCTTTGGTAGAGGAACTAGGGAACAAGGCATGAGTGCACCTTATCTCTGAGCCATCACTTTGTTTTAAAGAAAACAAAGCAGTCAGATTTTCAATAGTCAGAGCCATCAAAACTATCACAAATCCACCATGGCAGAAGCCGCAGAGTTTATTCTACACCCATCAGGATTTCCTGATTACAGACACACTTTTGGAACTAGAAGTTCCTATATATACATTTGTATTTTCTCTTAACTTTGATAACTTTAGCAAACCATAGGGGTATGTGAGGCACATGGAAAGATCTTGCACATCTTGAATACAAGGCCCTTTGCTACCACTCCCATCAAGAGGTTACCTGAGGGGCAGATTGCAAGGCTTTGTCCTGAATGAGATACAGAACAGGCCCTACAGAAACTCAGCACCCCACCCACAACTCTGTCTCCTCGGGGATTACCACAAATCTCTTGACATGAGATGCTCAGGACACTCTGAAGAGAATTTTATAGAGAAAAGTACCGTGCAGGTACTACAGACATCAGCATCTGGTCTGCAAAATCTGTCAGGTTAGAAACTCTGTCCACAGAAGAGACACCCAAATTTTACATGTTTTACTTCAGAAAAAGAAACTTCAGTTTTTTTCCTTCAAACTTCAGCATATTCAGATTGGAAATTGCTGGGGCACAATAAACATTAGAGCTACATCTCCAGTTTTACAACAGATTTATTTACATAATGACTTTTCTTTAAAATACTCTTAAAGAAGTATCTAGCTTGATCATAAAAATCAGTGTTACAGCCATTATATTTCTGAAACAGTTATTTTTGTTGGATGTTTAAACTTGCAGTGACAACGGGATGATTAAAGGTGAAATGAATTATGTTGCTCTGTGAAATTTCTTAGCTTGCCTGAAGAATTCTTTAGGGTTGTCCTAGACCCAAAATCTGAAATACAGTTGAGTGCTTCTTCCCTGCATGACATTTTCTAATTCTGACATGTTTAAATTTCTTTAAATGACTTTGCATAAAGGGGAGTATTGTGAAAATACCTCAGCTCATGCCTTCTGCTGGACACATTCACGTTGGAGCAGAACACATCACTTCTCATGGCGTTCGTGCAGTGGCTTCAGCCAGAGCCAAGACCTAAAAGTCAGGAGCCAGAACTAATCTCCAAGTCCTTACACAGAGCTACCTTTTAAGGGCTCTCACAAAAGGATATGTTATCCTATGGCAAGTATGTGAGCACATAAATGATTGCTCTTACAGTCTTGCAGAGGATAAGGACAGCCAAGACATTATTCTCTCCTTTGGGTGAGGGGCAGTCACAGTGACCTGGCAACACTACTCCCTGTTAGCCAGCGAAGGTTTAATGAGGAGTGTCCTTTCTTCCTTAGAAACAAAACAAAACAAGCCCTTCAAATGAGAAAAAGGATCAGAAAAATACTTTAAAAAAATAGAGGAAGGAAAAGACTAACCATTCCCACTGGACCTACTCAGTCCCAGATTCTCAGTACGATAGATTAAGCAGTCACACATTGATTTGTTGGTTTTTTGGCAGTTTGTTTGATATGGTGTTTGATTTGTCAGCTCATTCCTCTTTGCTCCAGCTACCTCGTTTTCTGTATCTGTTACTCCTTTGTCTGATGTCAGACAAAGGATCAAAGGACTGACAACAAGGAGAAAAACTGCAGTGGCTGATCATACGCAGTGCATGGCATCCAATTATTCCATGCAGCTTGCTTAAATTATTCAAGTCCCTTTGCTGTTGTTTATAACCTTGTGAAGCTTTCTTTCCCCAGCAGTTTTTGTGGGAGCTGATTTAAAAGCTGTAAATACAAATAACGGGGTGATGTGGTTTAATTGAGGAGTGAGCTGATTCTTCAAAGCCTGACATGTTCCAGTATTTCATATTCAATCCACAGCTGGAACTGAACAGAAACAATGTCCCCCATGCCAGAAGACTGAATCATATTGCAGAAGAATTTAGTTGTCTACTCCAAAATGATTTTGTTCTCTGCCAGCATTAACTTAGCTGGACCTCACCATTACTTTTCAATTTGTTTGAGCTGACAACAGTGAAAGGTGCTAATAAAGAAGCAAAAATGGGTGAAAAAACACATGGGATATAAAGCAGTCACAGCTCAAAGACTTGGATTATTCATTTTCTCCTTCAACAAATCTAGCCTGCTCAGAATAAGAATTCAAGCACATTATGGCTCTGAAAATAAAAACACCAGTTGTTTTTTTCTCTCCTAAAAAAACCAACCAAACAAAACCAACCAACCAAAGAAAAGGAAAAAGGAAAGGAAATGAGAATGTAGAGTGAAAAATACAGCATGGATTCACAGTCAAAATCTACTGTGGAGATAAGAATTTTAAATAAAAAAAGAAATAAATTATATGACACTTTCTTTTAGAAAGTATTTCTTTTGCTGTTCCCTTACCCTCCTCTTTTATTTTTTAATAGTTGCCATGGCTTAAAAAATATTTCAAATATTTTTAAATACTTGCTATGAATTTGCATTATGTCCAACAGGCCACCACTGAGTTCACAGGCTGGGTGGGCCCTAATACATCTGTTTTGGACCAACCTCCCCCTTCTGGGAATGGAAAATGTGCAGACCCCAGAAAGGTTTCCCCTCTTCAAAGGATTATTGCAAGAATGCCCTTTAATGACTCATGAAAGTCGCTTTATAAGAAACTCTGCCAAACAAGCTTTTAATCTCCAAACAGCCAGAAAACAAGTCCTAAGGTAGGAATGTCACTAAAACCCTCATTTTTCTGTGAGTACACAGAAATTCTTGACTGAATGTAGGTGTAGATCTTCCAAGAAAAAACCCAATCACATCTACAGGAAAGAGCATCCCGCTTAAGGTTTCTTTTTAACCAACTTTCAGCTTCCAAACAGTATGGATTTAATGTTCTCTTCAATAGTACCCAAGACAGTATGAAATATATTGAGAATTTTTCTTCAGATAGAACGGAATAATCTTCAAGGAATGATTCAATTCTTTCCTCTAAATACAGTTAAAGTAGCAGTAAATGCATCTTACCAGTCCAGCTACTCAGGATTCATTTTTCAGAATACATTTCTGCTTATAGAGATATTTATTTTCTGGTTCTCTATAGGTTTTCCTAGAAAACAATTTTGAATCCATTTACCCATACCAATTCCCCATAAAAGACCGTCAGCAATATTTTGCAGAATAAGAAGTAAAATACAGCATCAATGACTTGAAATTAAATGAAGCCACAAGAGAAACAGTGAATTTTACCCAAATCGCTGCCACCACAACTGCATTTTAAAGCTGTTGAATATTTGTTGTGTCAGAATGAATGCTTTTATTTTTTGTTTGTTTTTTTTTAAGTGAAGAAGTCTCGGTCTCACCTGCTGTGCTATGAAAATCTGCGGCCAGAGAAAGCATCTGAGAAAGATACAGTATTTCCTAATGACCAGGCTTCTTTAGACACCTCTTGGGACGTTGGCTGGAAAGACAGAAACCTGGTCTAGCAGGTGGTTTAAGTTTTAAATGCTTCTTGGTGTTAAGATGTATTTAGATAAAATGGGAGAAAGGGATGGCAAAGAATTCTTTGTCGAACAGAATCTTCGATGAGAAAAAAATGACTTTTTCAGATTAGGAGTTGTTTTCACTTACTGAAACTTTAAATGCATTCTAAACCTCTTTTCATAATTGTGCAGTTCATTAACTGAGGGAAAAAGGTATTTACAGGTTTAATACATAACACAAAATTTCTTCAATGCCAGTGGCCTCCTTTATATATATGGACCATACATTACACACTTAAAGGTGCTATTTAAAATAAATTACTGTAAAAAGGAAGCAAAATTTCCAAAGAGGAAGTTACAAAAAGTAAACACGAAAATAGAAAAAAGGAAAAGAGAAATAATAATGTATTTTAATTTATTATTTAATTAGATGTTCCACAATGGGAAAAAAAAACCAAAACAAATCAAAAAACCAAAATACATGAAATATGCAGGGCACTAGGGGAAAATTATGCAGAGTTTCAAAATTACAATATGGAAAAATTTTGATTTTTTCCATCACTATGCACTTCAGTCTTAAGTGTAATACAGATTTTAACATTCAGCTTCAAAGGATTGTCCTTAATGGCAGCATTTAATTTTTTTCAGGAAAGATAGATGAGAACTAGGTGGAATGGAAACATAATGGGAATTCTGCTATGCCAAAATATATATAATTCAATTAGCACATGTGGCTGAAAACTGAAATGAAACTAATGAATTGCAATGTCCAATATACCTTTAGAACAATTTAAACGACGTCATGATTAATATAATAATTAATGCTCCTAGTAATTGACAGGCCCTGCCTTCGTTGCCATTAATGCATTCATTTAATTGACAGGCTGTTCTTCAGAGAGAGTGAATTTGAGGTGTTTTCCATTAGGCAGGAAAAGGTTAAGCAGCAGAAGTACACGGACATTTCAACCCAAATCATGGTGCAGAAAATCAGAAGTTTTCACAAAGAACCCATTTTGCTGTTAACTGCACTCCACTGTGCCTTGGTGGACAGCACCTGGGGACACATCACTGCATTTTACTAACACTGGAAAATCTTTCTGTGATTTTTGTATGAGACACTCCCTAAGACTTCATACTGCCTAAGACCCCATGGGACTTCAAACACAGTCACTTGTGCACTCTGGGGGCAGAGTCTCTAAAGGCACAGCTCTAACTCTTTCTGCCATGGCAACTCCCACTTGTGAAGGAAGAAATGCAAAAACAAATTTAGGGATCTCATTCCATTAGATGTAGGATCAACGGTTCTTTCTCCCATCCACCAGGCAGACACCTGGAGTGGCAGCTCTGTGAACAGGGACTCATCTAGAACTGCACAGCTCACACAGGATCTGTGGACACACAGGAACTATTCCATCTCTCCTGCACCCTGGAGAACTGGGCAGGCAAAAGGAGGAGGGTCAGTCACAACAGCAAAGTCATTTGCTGGGGGAACCAGTTGACCAAAGGTAAAAGGAAACAGCAAAATAAAAACCCCAACATGATGCAACTTCCCCAGGCACTTGTGTTTGTATGGATAAAGGCAGTATAATATGGGTGCATTCCCACAGGCAAAGCCAGCTTCTTTTCCATGTGAGAACATTAACTTGAAATGCCAGAATGAAAGATATCCATTTGTGAATTAGGTATTCAACAACAGAATATTCATTTCTTAATATAAACCATTTCTAACCGTTGTACTACTGAAAAAGTAATTTGAAAGTATAGAAATCATCCATGGTTTTTAATTAGAGTCTATGAGAGTCTGGGTCTCACCCTTCACCTTTTCTAAACCCACACTAAGTCACTGCTCTCTAACAGATTATGTTAGAATCCCCTGATTCAGACTCCCACAGACCAGAAAAAACCCAAAATCCAGCCACACTGGTGGCTTGGTTCCTGGAGGTTTCTGCTGCAGTGATCTGATGTCCCCGAGAACTTCTAGGTGTCTGTGTAATGCCTGAAAACATCTACCTGCTACTCATGGGAAAAGGCTTTTTTCCAGTGGCTCTACATAATGAATTGTATGGGAATCTAACTTGTTTTTAATCCCTGACAAATCTGATATATTCTCTCCATGTTGAAAAATATCATCAAGAGGTCATTTGTCTTGAATAAAACTCCATGGGAAGTAAGGGTTATTTTAAATATTGCTGGGGTCTCTGAAAATCAGTGAATAAAAAGAGAGTGCCCAATGCCCAGAAGTAAAAGGTGTATGGTTGTTGGAAAAGAAATGTTAAGATCCAGCCTCCCATTATGGGGAAATATTTTTCATCTCTAATTCATTAGCTCTTGACACACACTTCTCATCTAATAATTTACATCTCTCTCCAGTTCCTTAAGGTAAAGTCTGCAGAAATAAAGAATGAATACTTTAATTAGCTTTTGTGTTGCTGGCTGAGATTAAACATGAAAAGTAAATGGGAAAAATTATTTAATGCCAGTAACTTTTGATCATTTTGGACCGACAGTGTTTTCCTGCAAATGCCTTTTAAAATTCACAAATAGAAACTGAAATAATTATTTGAAATTTATGACACATATATTTCACAAAAACCTCCTGAAATATTTATCTGTTTACTACTCCAAAACATAGAGTACACAGGCAAATGTCAATTTACGAACATAGTCATATTATGCTTTTTTTAAATACCAGGAAATCATAACAATTATTCCGAGATGGAGTTCTGAGAATTAGCTCCTATTTTCTGATTGATAAAAAGGGGCAGATAGGGAATAATCTTTCTCTTCTTTTATTATACAGCCAGTTAAATGTGTAAGCAAAAACCAGCATTAGTAGCAATCTTCCCCTGCCAGTAAGTTTTCCATGATTTTATTACAGCAGAGAACCAAAACAGGCATTCTTTCACTTAATTAAAAGAGAGGATGAAAGAAATCTTTTGAACCAGTCGAAAAGACCTGTAAAACAAAACACTATGAGAAAACAAATGTAAAATTATCAATAACATTATTTATTTACCTCTCAGACGTGTTCCATATATGCAGAATGATCTGACTGAACTACCTTTATTGGTTTTTGCCTTTCCTTCTCCTGCATCTAAATCAATATGCAAATGCATTGGCATTTCTTTAATGGGTCTGTATTTCTTGCTCCAGCATATATGATCAGATTGGAAAGCACAGTGAAATCAGTGAAGTCAACCCCTCACTTCACCATTGTCTTTGTGACAAATAAATTTTAAGAATTCCTCTCTGACGTGCCCAGGTGAGGTGGGAAGGCCCTGAGAGGACAGTGACACACAGCCTCTGTTCTCACTGCTCACTCTCAGCCCACATTCACCGTGCCCCTTCCTCAGTGTTCTCAGAAAAACACACATGGGAGTGTGTTCTGAAACAGATTGCGAGCTGAGCCAGGTTAAAAATAATTCTTAAAACCAACGCCAAGTCTTCCCAATTTGACATAACCCTCAGGGGCTTGGAAAAGCTTTTTTAAAGCTGTTTTCACATCCATAACCAAACCACCCAAGCAAAAGCAAATACTGGTTGGGCTTTGCCTTTTGTTCTTACACTCCTCTGTGTCTGTTTCACAGACAAAGAACTATGATTTAGGTTTGTAATCTCATTGATGATTCTGAGATTAAATCTATGTATAACTGAAGGCAGAAAATCATTAGTGCCATGTCTCAGGAGCTAACCTAAACTGACTTTCAGTTTCCAGGCCTACATAGAAAAGTTTAGGGTTTTTTTGATGTCTTTTTATTTGGAAGACAAGAAGAGAAGCTTCCTCATTTTTTTGGTGTGAATTGAGATTTGCTGGTGGTGCCTGTGGAACATGACTCCTTTTTTTCAGAAAAAAAATGTGCTTAAATGCACTTCCCCACGAGAGAAAAACTGGGTACTTCAATTGAATAGTCACATCATTTTATGAGCCAGCAAATGTAACATCTGTCTTTTCCCTTTCTCTCTCTTGTTGAAGGGATGGCAAGACTTTTCCCCCTCCTGCTTTTCCTATAATGCTGATCTAAAGGCAAAGAGAGCATCCTGCAGCCCTTCTCTGGGGAGCAGAGTCAACTGAGGAGAGCGAGAAACTGTACAGGCAATTACAGTGGGAAAAAAGAAGCTGAAATATAATCCACGAAGGAGAAGCACTACTCAGAGCAGGCAGTTAGTGTTGTTCAAGATGACTTGGATTCACACGTGTGAAATGAGACTGGCAGATGAAACCTAACTCAGAAAATATTGCTGTTGTCAAACCAGAGTCTTTTACTTGAGTGCACCCAAGTTAAAGCCCCCCAGTTCCCTCAGCTGCTCCTCACAGGACTTACAATAATGCACTCTCTGTGACACAAGTGACACTGCTTGGCAAGAATTTGTCCTGTTATTAATGCCTAGAACATTAAAAACATTCAGAGAATCAGAGAATCACTAAAAATGAAACAAAGCATGAAATAGCGCAGACACAAAGCTTTAGCACGTTGATTGTCGCTATTTTCTAACTGCCCTTAGATTTAAAGCGGCCACAAATTGTAATTCAAGAACTATTTCCTAAGGAACAACAACGGGGGGTGGGGGTGGGTAAAGGGGAAGAGAATAATGCTGTGAGGCAGCTTGTGGGCACTGCTACAGTGAGCTGCTGTTAGCTCCAACAGCTCCTGGCCCATCCTGAGCCCTGTGTTTGGGAGTCCTTGTGATGCAGTCTGAGGTACCTGTGCCAGCTCCTCCCTCTGGCTTTGCAAACACCAATCAACCCAAAAGACTGACTCAATTAATTTTATTTTTCATCCTTTTTTTTTTTTTTTTGCTATGTGTTTGTAGAGACATAGAGTATGTGAAAAATGTGTATTTTATGATTGGCTTTTCGCAAATAATAAAATGAATATTATATGTGTTATGTTAAAAAGTTATACTGTATTAATCATTTTCAGTAGTGTGTTAAATATAGTTTTAGGCTATAACATCATATTAAAATAAAAACTATACGATGTAAGATGCTTTTTCTAACTAGCTCTAGAAATTCGTTGCACAGAGATAACAGCAACAAGACACCAAAATCCCCAAGAGGCCTCCTTATTGGAAAAGACAAACTTTATTCTACCTCCTTCTCATCTTTGAGGAGCCAACAGGATTAAGGAGGAAAGTTAACAATAACCAGAGAAATCCCTAGTTTGAAAGGAATGTATGCATCATGTATGAGATATATGAATATGCAACAGGCTATTGCTTTCAAGGGTTAATCCTTTGTTAGCAAGCCATGCTTTCTTTGAGGAAAGCATCTGAATGTTGGTATTCTTTGCTTTTATTGTCCTAACTCTGATTGTCCAAATTCTTATTACTCTAATTTGTATTACTATTTTTATAACCATTTTACTTCTAAAACTTTAAAACAAGTGATTGGCGTTTTTCACAAAGTATTTAAGAGAGCAACAGACTCCACAGAAAAGCAATGACAAGTAGGTGCAAAAATATAGCTGTGTGTATTTTGTCTCTCATAGGTAAAAGCAACATTTAATCATAGTGATTCTGCAGGCAAAAGTGGGGCTTGTCTAAAGGCCAAAGATTTATCTGTTATACAGAGAAACCAAGGACGATTTCTTGGAAGTATTAAAAAGCTTAATTGGGTTGTGATGATGGAATAAGAAGTCCTTTCAAGCACTTTTATAACATCAGCTCCTAGCAACCAGAGTTATTCCAACCTCATACTCCTACCTGCCAAGGCACAGATATGGGACACAATCCGTGATAAAGCTGGTAATATACAAGCAGGAAATTGCAAAATTATGGGCAATTCACTTCCTCTGTGCAAACAGCCCCATTTCCAGCACCTGCAATTTTGAACTGCAGAATGATAGCATGCCAAGTTTGTGCTAATCATGGGTAATTTTGTGACTAAATAAGTAACAGGGGCCCTAAAGGGAAGCATAGGCCAAAAGCTTATAATTTTGATTTTAAATGTTAAGTCACCCAACATTCCCTTAGTGAAAAACTTTGGTAATATTCTGAAGCAGAGATATTATGCTCTTTATAAATGTATTTTTTCCTGTTGGGTCTTCCTAATGGAAGTTATATTATAATCACTTGGTCTTGCATTGTCTTTCTAACCTTTAGCACTCAGAACCCAATATTAACGTATCAGCAGCCCAGTGTGTGATATAGGGAATCAAGGGTAAGGCTTCTCAATTCAACCAGCAAAATGGAAGTGCATTGCTCACTTTAAAAAGTACTTTGTGCCATTCTCATTTTCCACACCGGTTAATTCTGTGACAAATGTCCCAATTTTGACTCACCTTTGACACCCTGACAATACCTAACAACATTTTCCTTTCTGTCTCCTGTATTATCGGGAGAATCTCACAGGCTTTTTTTTACCTTGGAATTCCTCTGTCCTTGTCTCCTTTCGTCACAGATCACAAAGCAAAGATGCACTCCTTATCTGCTCCTCTTACCAGCCTGGGTAACACATCCCATCATGTCCTTGGATGCAAACTGCCTGCTCAGCCTGAGGAGTCTCCATCTTTCCCCTTGCAGGGTAAGGACATATCACCTTTCCTTTCCTCATAAAGGATCCAACCAAACCAAACCAATCCACACTGTCTATCCATACATTTCCCTGGCTGCTTGGTGGCCCTGATGATTTCATGTGTTGTTTCTTAAGGCCAAAAGTATTTTAAAAAGCTCCACCCCATCTACTCCCAGAATTTATTCTGATCTCCCAAAGTCAACACATCCCTATCCATTTAAAATGTGGAAGGTTTGGTCTCAAGTCCTCGTGCAATGCACGTTTGAGATTCTTCAGGCTTTCAACTCTAAGGACAATTGCAAAATTTACACTACAAAATTTACACTACACTACACTACAACACATTCACATTTCATAAACTTGGATCATTTCCTGTGTTTGAAACATTACTCCCCTACTATGTTTTTTCTACAGCTGGCCAAAAAATTCCAGATAAGCACGTGACTTGGCATTAAAAAAATAAATATTCTCTGAAACATTTTGATTTTTTTTAACAATTCATTAAGCAACAATAAAATAATTACCAATAACCTCAACTATATTTTACACAATGCAAAGAGTGCTGAATATATTAGCTCTGTAACACCTAAGAGTTAAACACAAAGTGAATATGTGCTTTTTGGCCTCAGCTCAGTTTAAGGTATTATTTCACAATATTATACTGATTGCTCTGTGAGACTAAAAATAAAACAACTTAGGGCAAATTTTCAGCTAATGGACACGTTTAGTTTGGGTGTGGCAGGGCTTGGGATATAATCAAGAGAGACAGTATTTGCGAAGTACCTTACAAAATTCTTTTCGACTTCGGTTACTGTCTTCTGAAATGTATTTTCCCTAACATTATAAAATCATGTAGGTGGCATTATTTTTTCATTTTTATGTCATGTCTGAAGGCTGAAAAATCTCCCTGGTTCAGCTGACAATTAAACTTTACTTTTTTGAGGCAAGTAGCATGGACATTATGAAGGGACTCAATAATACAGCTGAAGTGGCTGTGCATTAAAGGGGCTTGTCACAAGCGTGGCACTGTTCCAGCCTTGCAGCTGCACTGCACAAAGGGGCTCCAGTGCCTCCAGCACATTCTTCATGCCCTCCGTAGTCTTTCTCCCCCTCTGGTTACCAATGCTGCACCTGTAACTTGAAGTGGATTTGTGGGGGGAAAGTGTGAAATACAAAGCTCTGTTTGGTGTCAGGTACATCCAGGCGATGTGTGTGTTTGTGATTGCCATATGTGTGGAGACCGACAATGGGACAGTTGCGAATTCTAATAATAACTGAGGAAAGTAAAGCATGGAAGAAGGCCTTTGAACCTATCTTTTGTTTGCAATTAACCTTAGTTGATTTAGGAGCATTGGAATTAAAGCGTTAAGGATGTGGCTTTTTGCTTGTAGCTAAGCCTTAAAGAGTTTTGCAATGATAACCTTTTGAAGTATAATTTTAGAATATTACTTGTATCCTTGATACTATAGCTTTGGAATATATATAAAGGAAATATGCTTATCTCACAGCTTAATAAAGCAGAGAAAACAGCTTGAGAAAGGAAGATGAACATCAACTCAAGGATTTATAGTTTAGACCAAGGGAAGCTGGACATCAGTGTTATGAGATTTATAGTCCTTGTAATTAAAAGGTGGACCCACATTTGGGGAGCTGGACTTCACCAGATGGGATTCATCTTTCTTCTTTTGGAAACCAGACCCCCACCACCTGGGGATACTCCTTTTGGGATACATCCTGAGAAAAACTAAATCACAATAGTGTATAGAATTGTGATGTAAAAATTGGGAAGAGAAACTGCTGATGAGTAAAAATTGGGAATAGAAACTGCTGAGAAAGCTTATGAGTACCCCTATAAATACCTGTAACCCTCAACCATCCTTCGAGAGACAAGCATGCAGTCTGCACACCAGGAATGCAGTAATGGTAACCCCCAGCAAGGCACAAAATTTCATATGAGGATGCACTGTGATCATGTGAGGATGTGCATCATATGAGGATGTACTGTGACTGTGGACCAGAAAACTTGCCCCTGCTGATTGTGCAGGATGCAAGTGTTCAGGATAAATGAAACAGAAAAGGCTGCCACAGTCATCTGCTGTGCAAGTCAACAGAAAATACAGATGAAGAGAAAAAGGAAAAGCTAACAGAAATGCAGACCAAAGTCTGGCACATGAGTGTTCTACTGTTACCTTTCATCTGGCCTTTCATCCTACTTACTACACAGAATTTTACTCAAATTATGAACCAAATGCGGTTCTCTCAACCCCTTTTTTCAACTTCTTAAAAAAAATGCCTCAAGTTTTCACATAGATTGTATACACAGTGGTTACACGATAAAAATATTTAGGGCTGGCTTAAAGCCAGACTTTTAAGTATCAGTTCTTGGTTTAAAATATCAACATTGCATGGGAAATGTGAAATAATTTTAATAAACACACACCACCACCATTCATTAGCCAGATGCAATTCATTCAAGGAAGAAAGGAAGGACTGATGAACATTCCAATCAATATTCAAGACTTGAGGTATTTCCTAGGTCACAGAAGGCACTTGAGCTTTCCCTGCAAGGTCACATCTCTCATCCCCTAAGTGCAAGCAAGAGGGCAGCAGTGGACATTGTGCTTCTTGACTTCAGGAAGGTTTTCCACAGTGTCTCTGTAACATCCTCACTGACAAAGTGAGGAAGTTCAGCCCAGGTAAGTAGACAGTGAGGTATATTAAAACTTAAGATTGGAGCACCTGACATGCAAATGCTTGAAGTGGTCACTTTTAACCTGGGATTCATCCTCCATGCACATTTTACATCACTGGGAGGAAACATCTCAACTTAGAAGAGGAATATTATGGCATTTTACAGATACTGAGAACTGAGAGAGGATAATCAAATTTTCAGGTGTGTTGACAAGACTCACCTCACTATCAGGGCAGAAATAAAATAATTAATAGGAAACTGGGGGGTCTCCTGGATTGCCAAGCAAATTCTATTCTATTGTATTCTACTGTAACAGAAGACAACTGTTATCTTCTGTTCAGTGGGCAGTTTTTCCTTATCTCTTCCACACCCAATAATTCCAAGGGACATCTGCTGATAATAGGACATTGAATGTCCCTGCATGACTGATAAGAACTACAGCATCCCACTGGGGGATGTGAGCCCAGAGGGAGGAGCCAAGCATTCCTACCCGGATATAATCTGGAGGTTCTGGAACACCAGCACAGCTTCTGCACCTGGATTCCCAGAGGAGCAGCAGCTGCCTCTTCTTCCACTGGATCTTCACAGGAAGACTCCACCCTTTTCTACAGGATCCCCGCTCCAACAGAACCACACCTGACACTCCAGGAGGGCTGCAGCCACAATTCCAATGGGACTGCTGCCAACACTCTGACCCACAGGGTGTCGGGTTGGGTTCTGACTCTGTCAGTGTTGTTTTGGTCTTCTTCATTGTTTATTTTATCTTTTCATTTTCTTCCCTAATAAAGAACTGTTATTCCTCCTTATTGAATATAAATTTCAAATTTATAACAGTTTACATTTTCCACTTCAGGGGGAGAGGGTTTACATTTTCCACTTCAGGGGAGGCTCCCCTTCCTTAGCAGACACCTGTCTTTCCAAACTAAGACAGTGGGGAATAATGCAGAGCTGAGCAAAGGATTCAGAGAAAATATATATTGCAATGCTCTGCAGCAAGGTTTGATGTGAGCATGTTCATTATTTAAAAACATAATTCCTTGGAAAGGCATTTTAGTTGGAATATGCAACGTGCCTTCTTGGACTTGGATTATACCAGGCTGTACTGCAATTTGTATCTTACACAAAATAGGTGGAACTAGAAATTCTGAAACTAAGAAAAAAGAGTGACTCAACATCTCTTAAAACACAAAAAGATTTTCCTATAGAGGCAAAAAATATTTACTGTTTTAAAGGATGTACAAGAGGACAAAGGATCTCCATGTTATTAAGAAATTCTATGAGGTTTTACGTATTTAAATTGTTATGTTACTAGTAGAATGGTTGCTTTCCAGTAGAATTAGACCAACATCTATTCATTCTAAACCAAGAGAAACAATCTGATTTTGCTGGTTTTGTCACAAAAAATAAGAAAGCAATTTTGTCAAATCTTATGGAAAAGTGGATCTGAGGAGAGGTAAAATTGCGTGAAATAGCAACCACTTTTGTGGGGGGAAAAGCCTGAAAGAATCATTTTGAGTAGTTTCCCAGAGCTCTGATGAATACCATAATGAAAGAAAATGAAGGCAGACACTACAGAATGGAGTTATCAAAAGTCCTGATGAAAGCGTTCTTGTCTCTTTGTCACTGCTCTCTGAGGTAGGAGAGCATTCGTTTTCCAGGAGGGGTATTGGAGATTGTGCTTTGGGGAGTCAGAAGCCATTTGGAATGACACTGAAAAAGCTTGTGCAAAACAAGTGAGATATTAGACTGAGAAACAACAGAGGCCCCCCGCTAATGAGGGATTTCAAAGCGCTCTGCGCAGCAGTGGTGAACAACTGTGTATGGAACAAGATATTGTCTGTAGCTATCTGGCAATTGTCTCTCCTGGATCTCTGCAGAGAGGCTAAAATATAGGTTATTTGGTTTTTTTTCAAACATGCTGTAGGAAAAACACAGGGCCTGCTTTTACTTTTTTCTAACAAAAATATGCTTAGAAAACATTTTGCAAAAGTATATTTTGCAGATACTGCTGTACTCCTTTTTTCTTTCTTATCTCTTTATTTAAGTATTTCTGTTAGGCAGGGAACTCCTTCTGCTAAATAATTAACATACACCATGAAAACTACTATAAAAAGATTACACAGGTTTCTACTGTGGTGTTATGAACATTTCAAAAATTCCGTCACCTTGTTCGTAAGGTGTCACTCCATATAGTATTTGACAGTATGCAAATATTTTAGAGTGCAGGAAAAATCAACTGGCTGCTGGAAACTCCCAGCTTTATTCTCTCTGACCTTTTATTGTGTGCTATCTCCAGTAAAACAGTGATGGTGATGCATTTTTAATCTTCTACCCTACAAGGCACAGAGCCAGCAACGAACACTTTTTATGCCATGGGTGTGCACACATGGGCTTGCTCTTTTCCTCTCTAGAAAGCTTGGAAATGGAGGAGAGCCTTCATGTTTTCAGCAACCAAAGAGGTGTCTCCTTTCTGCCTACCCTTAAACATGAATATGTTGCTAGGCTGTAAGTCTGCAAGCTTAGACACTTCTGTAATGCACAGTCAGCATACACACGGTACCAAACACTATAAATGTGAACCAGCAATTTATTATATTGAAATATCAGTGTCTTTCAAAGACAAGCAGCTTCTCACACACAGGGAGAGCCCCTCCATATTTATATATTTACTTCTGAGCCAGGTGGCTGCAAAGGCCTAGAGCACTCCCCAAAATGACACTGGCAAACAAAGAGGCAGCAGCAACAAGGCAGCTTTCTCTCATGCTCATAAATAACTTGGTAAATGTCCTTCAGTCACTTCCAGAGCATTTTTTTGCTTTTGAGAAGAAAGACTCAGCTTCAAAAGCAGACGTAATTAACTCCAGAGTGCTGGTCAGTGTCTGGATTAGAAGCCCTGCCAGGTGGTGGGTCCAGCTGTGCCCTTATTACCTGTGCCTCCTTTCCAGCGCAGGTGAACTCTTGTCCGGTCTGATCTGTAGAAACACATCAGGATTACTCCCAGGGGAGTTCATTGATGCAGCTCCATGGGATGATTTTCTGGTTTATACCACTGGGACTAGATTTAAATCAAGTGGGAGATTGCTGCTTTTGGCCCATGGGTGGGGTGTATAAACACACAACTGTAAGAAATATCTGCAAACAGACAAAAATCTGTAGGAATGTCACAGGATTTGGTGAAGGGACAGAATTGGTGAGCTTTGACTGCAACAGGAAAGAACAGAGCTGAAACTGTTGGAACACAAACTCACAGACTCAGGACCTCTCTAATTCATCTTCATTTGGAAGCTTATAGAGGACATTGGTCTCAGGCAGACAAAGAGAAGAGGAAGAATGTTCTCCTCATGCCCTGGGGGCAAAGCAAGGCACATGGCCATGCATCTTCCCTTCTCTCTTGGTGCACAGCTCCCCCTGGGACTCTCACTTGCTTTATTGTCAGTGCTTTTCAAAAGGATGGCTTGTTGTCTCTTTATTTTTGTCTTTTCCTGACAATTATGCCTCTCCCTTAAGGCAAGAGAAGGAAGTATTGTCTTTTAGCCTGAACCAAACCTCTAGACTTAGTCTTCTTGCCTCAATTCACTAATTATAACAAATGACTGTAATTGCTTTTCTGGTCAGTCTCGCCCTGGCCAGTTCATGGTGGAAAGCAGAATAAATTCCATGCATTACAATCAGGGAATTAGACAGAATAAATAAATTGCTATCAGATGTACGAATTGCTATCAGATGGCATCTTGGCCTCAATTTTCACCCGACTACTTAAAAATCTGCCTAACTTGATTTTTATTAGATGTGTAGCATTTTTATGTTCTGTTTTTTTAAAAATACGTAGGAGTTAAAACCCTGATGATAAAGCAGGTTGTGTAAATTCATATTGCCTACAATATCATTACTGCCTGCACAAAGCTCAAATATTTGACTTTTGAAACTGATTCTTGCAGACAAAGTGAAGAGCTGCCAGAGAAATTTTGGATCTGGGATAGTCTGAAACATGCCTGACTCTTCTCCTGCAGGAATTCTGTGCAGTTCCCTCACTGGATGCTTCCAGAGCTGCCCAAGAGGGTAAAGCCAGATTTCCTGGGATGGGAGCTCTGAGCTGCCCAGCTCTTTGCACACCTGATCCATTTCCATTCACCTTTAGAGCCTTCACAGTGTGTAAGGTGTCTCTGAGGTGGCTTTTTATTAAGAGCAGAATCTTGTAAAGAAATAGCTGTAGGGAAAAAAGTCATAAAACGAATTCCCAGTCCTAAGTAGCCAGTCATCTTTCTCATCTTCAGGTATCCACATGGAAAAGATGAAGGGGGAGTTTGGTTGCAAGGATCCAAGGAGTTTTACAGCCTGTACATGCAGGAAGCTGGGAGAGCATTGCCAGCAGCGTGGCATGTTGTGTTTCATGCTGTTATGGAGATTTTGTTAATGGGATTCTATGAGAAATGCTGTGCTCTGATGAGACAAGTTAAAACAATCGGCGTTTGCTCAGATTTGCCTTTCAGGCCACATTTCTGAATTCTGTGCTATCCAAGAGTTCCACATCCTTGGTAACTTTTGGCAGAGGGTAGAAATTGCCACACATCAATACCTCACAGGTTTCCTAACTCCAACTGGGACCTGAAGCATCAGAATGGAAAAAGAACCTAATATGTGAGGTTTATATTGTCTACACCAATAGGTAAAAATATCCTGTTGTAGTCCAGCTCACTGCAATCCCTCGTCCCGCTCGGGCGGGGCGAACACAGCATAAGGTAGAGGAATGGGTGTGATGGACTTGCCCAAAAATAAAGAACTTTATTAGCAATATAACAAAGGCAGAAACATCATCATCTGAGGGGCAAGATCCAAAGACAGGGGGGCGTGGGGAGCATAACAAGATGCAGGGGTATTCTGAGGGTGAGGGTCCGCTCACCAACACGAGCTCAGAACATGACCTTGAACGTGACAGTTCCAAACTAACTGAGAACAAGAGCCCGAAACATGACCCAATCTAGAATAGTTCCATTAGCATCCCATTAGCATCCCATTAGCATACTGACTCCCATGAGCACACTCTTCTCGCCATGACCTGACCAGGTATCTCCCTTTCAGTATCCCACTTCCCGTGGTCTCAGGTTGGTGCCTCCTGGATGTGCTACCGAGGCTAAACCACTGCTCATCTCAGCTGGCTGAATTCCCATAATATCTTTAAAAAAAAAAAAAAAGAGAACTTTCAGATCAGCAGATCTGAAGCAGCAATGTCAATCTTCTCCATCAATTTCCTTACATTGAGGATTTCAATCTAAACTGTAATATTATAAAAATCAGGGTTTTTTTTTCACTTTCATCTTGCTTCTTTTAGCAATTTACTTTTTTGGTTGTCAGACACTTTTTAGTGGGTGCACGTACGTTGACTTTATAAAATAAGTGTTTCACTTTGGGACTACAGCTTAAGGTCACTTCTCTGATAGTTTAAATAATTGAAGAGTTTCAGGGTCTTTGTGAATTGGTGTGTAAAAATCCATTCTTTTCTCACTAGTTGTAGTGAGGATGTTTAAAAACAATATGAAGGCAGTAGTGATGGAATAGTAAAGTCCAGTTTTTGTCCATTCTCTTTTAGTAAGAATGAAAAAGTACTTCCAGAGTGGTTTTACTGATTGCTATAGCAGCATGCAGTGGAAGAGTTGGTGTATTTGTATGCAGGATTATACTGATAACTGCTAAGCTTGGGCGCCTCCCTAATTTTGCTGAAGATAATTTTTTCTTTGTCCTGTGCTGTGCGCATCATGTTCAGCAGCCTTTGCTGCCACTCATCTCTCAGCCTTGGTCACAAGCAGCTCTGGGGACATTGCGTGCAATTGGGACATATTTGGGGGTGCCTGAGGTGATTCACCTGTAATTGCTGTTCTCCGAAATACATGGTAGCAGCTGGGTCCCTGCACAAACCTCCCCACCCAAAGCAGAAGTTCCACCATGTTCAGCTTGGAGAGGCTGGCTGTGTATTTATGCACTCATGGGCAGAGTGGCCTCATGCTCCAACAAGCAGCCATCAGCCAGGAGCTGGATGCTATTGACTGCACCTGCTGAGCGTGCTGGACTCAACTTCTGCCATCCATGTATAGATTTACCATCAGTTTCTCTTCAAAGTTAATACAGAGTAATTATTGCCCTCCTGGAACCATGAACTGGGTGTCCCTCAGCACAAAGGCATCACACTCATTGGGGACTCTGCTTCTTAACTCCTGCTCAGATGTTTGGATGTGTCCTTTTCTTCCACAGGAGTGTGTGAGTGGGTCAGTTACACTGTCTGAAGTTGGCTTAATTGGTCCTTTGACACTGATGGAAGCATTTGAATTACTGATGAACTGAAGTGGAACATAAATGTAGCAACACTCAGTAAGTTTTTTCATCATCTTGGACACAGCACTTGGTATGATATTCTTTTGGAGTACTTCCCTCTGTGTTTCTTAGACATTTTAGAGGAAGAAAGATTCAGAAGTAATTGCAGGATAATTCTAATAGAAAGGGATTTTCATTCTGTATAACTAAAGTATTGGTACAATTTTTCTCAAAGATTCTTTTTCTACAATTTTTTCAATGATTCAGTTATTATTTCCTAGTAATTATACAACTAGAAATTCACAGAATGCAAGTTACTATTTCAGCCTTAATTAGAAAAAGTAAATAAGAAAACACAACTTAATTCACTAAGCAAGTGTCCTGATCAGCCTACTGTTTTCCTGCTCATTTGAGTTTTCTGCTAATTTCAGGGAATTTACATATCTGATACATTTCCTTTAAATATCTTTGATTCTCTTATTTTTGATTGACATGGAAAATCTGCCTTTTTTTCAGACCTAGTTCTAGCACTGCACCATATCCTAGATTTCAAGCCTTAGCTTTTTTTACTAAGTTTATCAGTTGTACCTAGGGGATTAGTGGTTTGACTTTAAATAGCACATGAGAAACAGCTGGAAATCATCTTTATACATGCTTGGAAATTGTGTCACTGTTCCTTTGTGTAGAGATATAGGATAAGATTCTGTTTCATTTGAATGTTAAGAAAACAATATTTATAAAGGAACTAAATCTAGTACTGGTTTTATTTTCTTTTCAAACAAATGACACTTATGGGATTACTTACATATATGAACTAAAACTTGTGTAAAACACTTTGATCAGAGTCTGAAAATGTAGCTTTTATGGAGGATCCTATACCCCTTTCAGGATAAATTGTGCAGCATTATAGGTACTAAGCCTTAAGTTTCTCCCCAGCAGTCAGTATTCGCAACAAAAGCACTTTCCAGCTACTGTATCCATTTCAGTCTTCCTGGCCTTAAATACAGCTGTTCCTGCCACTCCAGTGGGAAGAATTACATGTATTATCTTTCTAATCCTAATTTGTCACCTTCTGAGTAACCCTGAATGCAGCTCTCATCCTCAGGTTTAGAAATAAATGTTGTGCTGCCATTGTGTGCTGGAGACCTCTTTCCGGAGTTTTTGGGTCTTTAAAACTCTTGGAATACCAAAAGAATGCTTGTGTGTTTATTCTAATAGCTTTTGATAGGTTTTTGTCTATATAATTTGTCTTGTACTATGTCTGTCTGCAGAGTTTTATCTTTTGAAGTACTAATCTAGAGTATTTTCACACTGTTTTAACTGAGGGCCACAAATGCTGTGTCCCCCACATAAGTGATAATGTCATTTAGTGTAAAGGTGTGTTTGGTCTCTGTGGTGCATTCACCTGCAGAGTACAGGTAGGTGACTGAACACCCCACGCAGTCCCAAAGCGTGAGCTGAGCATTGCTGCTCTCCTGCTGCCACTGTTTCCTCTCTGGTTTAACTTCATGGCCCCTCTTTATTTCCCTGCCTGGAGGCCTCTGCCCAACACAACCATCCACCTTGGGATGTCAGGGAAAGGCCCTCGGAATGGAGTGAGCGTGGAGAAACAGCACAGCTGAGTGTGTGGAGTGTCACCTCTGGCTTAACCTGTGCCCAGGCTGGTCCTGCACCATCCCTGAGCAAGATCCCAGCCCCCTGCCAGCTGAGCACAGTCTCCTGCACTTCCAGGAAAATACTGCACCAGGGGAAATCATGTCTAAAACAGTGAAACACTAAGGCCACAGTGGATAGGAAAGAAGCTGTGTTTATAAACAGTTCAGCTATTTAGCTTCTCTGCTGCTGCTGCTGTCAGAAAAAACCATCCTTTTTTACCTCTGAGTCCTGAAGAGCACCTTAATGATGGTTGGGTTGTTCAGAAAATAACCACAGCATGTTGGTGGCATCACAGCTGGATTCATTTTGTTTGATTCCTTCAGGCTCTCCACTGGTCTGCTAACATAGCATTTACTCATTACCCTATTGAGATTATGGTATCTGAGGTCAGCTGTCAGTACATGCCTTTTTCCCCTTTTCATTCACTCATCTCTACTGGAACATCCTGTTTCCTGCTGTGTGACAATGTTATCTTCCCACTCTGGTTTCAAGCAGGGTCTGTTCGAGTGTGTCAAAGCAAGACACTGCTGTCTCTCAACCTCTGCACTCCAGTGTCTGAACATTCCATGGATTCATAAAGAAAGAATTTCCATTCAGAAAGATTTCATGCTCATCACTTTCTGGATATACTTTTGATAATCTTTTGATTCTGCTCAAGATAAAAATTTTGTAAGTCTGTTAATGAAGAGAGCTGACAAATTTTTGCCATAGTTAGTAAAGGCATACAAAAGGCATACAAAAGGCTTTATTTGACACTGGGCATTTCTGGAAGACAGACCCAAGCATTTAAAATGGTGTTTTTCTAACTATCTCAACTCTTAGACCTGTAAAATGCAATATGTAACTCTTAGACATTTGATGGGAGAAGGTTATAGCTCCTCCTTTAATGTTGCATGAGGAACTGGAATGTGACCATATTAAACCATATTATGGAGAAGAGACTTTGTGCTGCTGATAGGAGTCCTGGAAGCAAGAGATTACATCCTGCCTCAGATCAGTGTTTTAGATACACCATTTATAGTTCCCTTTGTTTTTCAATAAATCAGGGATTTGTTTGCTTTATTTACTCCATGGTAAACTGGCTTGCTCCCTCCTCAGTTGTTGCTGCTGTCATTGATTGTGGATGGTTCTCTAGTGCTAAATGAAGTGTAAGCATAGGAAGTCTTCACAAAACCTGGTTTATTTTCTCCTGCATCTCTCAAACAGAAGTGTCTAGGACTGCTTTTCTTTCAGCTTGATATGCTTTTTTCTTCATTAGATAATTACTTATGTTCAAGTAGGCTTTTGTTTTTCCTTTGATAGTGTAATTTCCTCTTTCTGCATAGAGAGGCTATTAAAAAGGTAATCAAATTAAATAATGGGTGAACATGCAGAATACAGTGACTGACTGCAGGCAATAGTGAGCAGAGATGTATTTCAGATATTTATTTATGTGCTGAAGCAGGATCCAAATTGCCATGTTCCTGTAAGAATGTACTGGAACAGAGGAGAGGAAGGGAGATCCTTAGTTATGGATTCTCAGTAACAGTTATTTGTAACTTTAATCTTGTTGACTGGAGAACAGTTTTCCTCTGTATGATTATTTACTACAGGCTTGCCTTCTGCAGTATTTGCTTGAGATAACTCTTGATGAATCAGCCTTACTTACTTGAAAAGTGTTAATGTCTAATAAAACAATACTTGAATTACAGGATGGTAGGATTGCAACACAAGATGTTTTGCTGGCAGCAGATTTGAGAGGACAACTCATTCCTGAGAGTGCTAAATTTAATCTGAGTAGCACTTGATCCATATCACTGACAGGTAAAGCTGAATGGTGTTAAAGCAAGAAATAAATTTTTTTATGCATGAGAAAGACAGATAAAATACAATATAATACCATAGTCTGCAATACAGACAATGGATCTTTGACACGAGGCAGAGAATTATTTCTCCAGGCAGAGGTGATGAAGAAGGAAGAAAAGAAGCAAGCTCAGACTGTGTGAAACTGGGCTGCAAAGGCTTTAAGGTGCAGAGTAGGAGGAGGTTGGAACAAACCTCAAACTAGGAAAGAAAAAACAACCAGGGTAGAGTTTCTAGCAATGAAATGAATGAATGAATGAATGAATGAATGAATGAATGACTAAATAAATATTAAACCATGTTATCGTCATGTCTCCGTTTACAAAACACATGTCTGCTAGGGAAGGCAGGAGCCTCCCTTGGAATGCAGAATGTAAATCCCTTCCCTCCAAATAATTATAATTTTGAAACTAAGGAGCTCTCAGGCAAAGATATGGGAATAGGAATAACAGTTCTTTAGTAGTATATGTAACAAGGCAAACAAAAACCAGAGAGCACTCAGGGTTCAGCATTCCCCGGGCACTCGGGGTTCGGCATTCCCAGAGAGCACTCGGGGTTCCCAGAGAGCACTCAGGGTTCAGGATTCCCCGGGCACTTGAGGTTTGGCATTCCCAGGGCACTCGGGGTTTGGGATTCCCAGAGAGCACTTGAGGTTCAGGATTCCCAGAGAGCACTCGAGGTTCGGTATTCCCAGAGAGCACTCAGGGTTCGGCATTCCCAGAGAGCACTCGAGGTTTGGGATTCCCAGGGGCACTTGAGGTTTGGGATTCCCAGAGAGCACTCGAGGTTCGGGATTCCCAGAGAGCACTCGGGGTTCAGGGTTCCCAGAGAGCACTCGAGGTTCGGCATTCCCCGAGAGCACTTGAGGTTTGGGATTCCCAGGAGCACTCGGGGTTTGGGATTCCCAGAGAGCACTCGAGGTTCGGCATTCCCAGAGAGCACTCGAGGTTTGGCGTTCCCAGAGAGCACTCGAGGTTCGGGGTTCCCAGAGAGCACTCGAGGTTTGGCATTCCCAGAGAGCACTCGAGGTTTGGCGTTCCCAGAGAGCACTCGAGGTTCGGTGTTCCCGGCCAGTCGAGCAGACGCTGCTCGGTCCCTCAGGGCTGAGCTCCAGCGCTGCCGGTGAATTGTCCCCGCAGTGAGGGACAGCCCGGCCGCCCTCCCCAGCCCTGTCCATTACCTGCCTCTATTGTCACGGTATCTCTGTCCCCCCAAAAGAAAACTCCCAAAAACCAGAGGAGTTTCCCTTCCCCGCTGTCTCAGGCACCCAGCCACCAGTGCTTCTTACCAACTCAGTGGGAAAAAGTTCCACAAGTAACAAGGAAAGAACACAAAAAAAACCCCAACCCCCAATGTGGATGCCATGGGACAGAGAGGGAAATGGCAAGCGTTTCTCACAGCGGCTTGTGAGAAGTTTTAGGGAGCTGGAAAGATGTGATAACTTGTTTACTATAAACAATTTGCAGGTGCTCTTTTTCTACTTTATTTTTCTGTTCCTCTCAAGGACAGTGTGTGAGAAAGTTGTTTCTCTTAGTTAGCCAATAGAATAGAATCTATTGTACCACTCTATAAAAACCGTGTGGTTCTTTTGAGTAAAGCCTTCTTTGCCTTTTCTAGGATCCTGCCTCTCTCCTGTTCCTGCCCCGATCCCGGCGCACGAGTGATGCCCCAACACATGAGCATCAAAAAGGTCCTCACAGCATCCACCTGTACTCCCTCAAAGGCAGAACTTTAGATGTTGCTCATTCATCCCTGACACCGAAGACAAAGCACTATTTTCTCTTTCAGTAACTTTTGTAATATTTTTTCTTTTCATTCAGACTACAGATGTATGCTTTGGAAAAAGACGCTCAAAATGCAACCCCTTAATTTCATTATATACTGCAGAAAGAAAAGACAACCTCAACATTTGAAATTTCCACGTGCTAAAAGGTTTTCCATTTGTACCGTGTCAAGCTGGATGAACGGAATTAAAATGAAAAAAAAATAGGCTATGTTTGGGCAGGTGTTCATTTAGATTTTTGCTTTTCAGTTATGTCCTGAGATAGTGAGAGATTTTGTGTGATTTATTCACACGTCCTCTGCCAAAACCACAAAACAGAAGGTGGCAGCATTTCAGGGGAAAAGAAAACCAGGATGGTAACAGAGAATTTAGAGACTCAAAATGTATCTTGTTTCTTTGACACCACGATTACTTAAAGAATCAACAGAGCCACGCTCAGCTAGGGCTTCCTTGTGATCTTCTGACCATTTGGAAATTCTGGCAGCAGTGTGCGAATAACAGATGACCTTTAATTCCAAAGGAAATGTTCCTTCAGTCTTTAACATCATGCAGTGTAGAGGTACAGGTCTGCTGAAAAGCTCCTGGGAATAAAATCCATATTTTCCTTTATATTTTAGCATGGCTGAAGCCTGGTTTAATCCAGGGATATTTTAGAAAGGACATTTCCTTGACTGAAAACAATCTACAACAGAACAAGGGGAAGAGCTGTGAGTGAAACAGCAAAAACCACCAAGGTTACACAGATTATGAGTTTTATAGACACGGAGAAAAGTAATAGAATTTTTATCTTGCATTAAGGGGAAGAAAAAGCATCAGCAATAGAGGGAATAGAAAGATATATTTTACAGCCTGAGTAAACTTACTGTAAATCACACCAAATACAAGAGAACCTATTTTTTAAACTCTTGAACAAAATGAGAGCTTTTCAATTAAAAAGAAAATGAATAGTTTAACTGTCTTAGCCAATCTGTGTTAATTCAATAGAGACTGAAGCACTTTTATTTTTAAAAATTACTTTAGAAGAATCCCAAGCTGCCCAAGCCTCCAGGCAAAGTAGAGGTCAGACAAACCCACTTAAAAGCAAACAAAGCAGTTTGTGAATTACTGTTTACAACAACAAGTTTGCAATATGTGTCCATGAGAAAAACAAATAAAGAAATGCAGAACAGGTTTGAAAATGGCAAGACAATACTTCTGTTCCTTCAGGCATAGGAAATCAGAGGATAGAATATTCACAGGCTATATCTGGAGCTAACACCATCAGAGTTCCCCCTTGCAGAGAGAGGGTGACTGGCTATTAGAAAGTCTGATAGTGCAGTTAGAAACAGCAACAGCTGAGAGCAATTCTTAAATAAGCCCAGATATTTTCCACAAACTAGGGAGATTCAATCATATTTCATCTCCAGACTAGACATAAGGTTTTGTATCAAGAAGGTGTATGGTAGCTCACTGTGCTATGAATGTATTTATTTTGCTTTTTTCTTTACAAAGTGTAAATTCTTCATTCAATATTTCAGGTTTCTTTATCTGCCCTAATTCATGCAGGAAAATCCTGATAGATGGGTGCCTTAGGTACAGAGACAGAAGACCAGATTTTGTATGCAAATTTTCTGCATTTAGGGTTCTGTTTATCAGTAGTTCAAGGAATGTATCTGGATTACAAACGCACTTTGGTCAAATTTTGGTATCAGGACCATGCTGGGGTTACTGCAGAGTAAAGGATTTAATGAGCTGCAGGAATGACAGAACATTCCTCAGAAGATGCTCTACAACAATGCTGACAAAGGGATTTTCCAGAGCAAAGACTTCAGCTGCATGGGACACAGAGAATGAAGAAGTTCAAAGATAGAGGGATGTATCTCTCTCAAACTGGCATCTGAACACCCAAATTAATGAGTTTGCTCCAGCCCCACCAGAATTCTAATAGTTACTGCATCTGAAAAGGAAAGGGGAGTCTGGAGGAGAATTTTTCCCTCTTCTCCAGGCAGAGATAGCCTCAGCTGCAGAGTTTAGCAGACATCACTTGGTATCACAAAGAAAGGCAATTGCCTTGAAGCCCTCAGTGTTTACAAGTGCCCAGCATTAGTCTGTCCTTTATCTCCTACTCACCAGGGCCATTTATCTGAAGATACTAATGCAACCCAAGAATAGACACGGCCCCTATCAACCTTTTATCCCTCTACCACTTTGTGCAATTCCTAAGTTTAATGATTCATGCTAGAAATTAAAGAATATAAGTACCATGACAACAATACTCCCGATTCTGCTTTCTGGACTTCCTACCCTGCATCCATGCCTAATGTGTCTGGGCTTCCTGGGACAGTGGATGACAGCAGAAGTGACTCTCACGCCTGAGTGAGCCCAAAACAATGGAATGTGTCTCCACTGTTCCCCAGCCTGCCCCTCTCTGTGTTATACAGCACACGCTAAGAACAGGAAGGAAAAACAGAAGCTGAGCTTCAGATATTTTGCACATGTATTTGGACAGAAAAGAAGTAAACCCTAAGTGAGCTGGAATAAGGCAGCATGTTCCAAACAGAATCCTCTGGGGAATTGTATTCTCCCACACCACTTTCTGTCTGTTTATGCATCCTGTCACTGAGAGTTGTACAGCTGAATGCTCCACATACTTCTGTCAGCCTTTCATCATCCCCTTCTCACAGCCATCAGAAATGCCATCAAATTCTGGAGTGATTCAAGTAGGGACTGGGGATTTCTCTGCTTGAGGACAAAACAAACAGAAACACCTTTCCCGAGCTGAGCTGCAATTCACCAGTGCCGTGGTGCTAAACCAGGCTGGCAAAACATTACAAAGTTATTATAAGGAATGAACCACAAATATTTTTGCCTGGTCAGTCTGGCTTCTCCCACACGAGCTAATTAACCCACTGTCCTGGGATGCTGCAGGCTTCATGAGCTATCTGAAATCCATTTATTCCGTCACATTATGAGACTTGACAGGGATAAACTATCACAATGCTGTAACAAACTGTTTGGTTTGGTGTTGGGGGTTTTTTCTGTGTGATTTTGCTGTTCTGAATACATGGAGTCACCAAGCAGTACTGATTATAAAGACTCACAAACAGAGGCTCCACTACTTGTATACAAAACCCTCTTGCTAAAAATTTTGCTTTTGTCTTTTTCTGCTACTACTGTTATAATACATGGAGTTTTGGCTTCCAAAAGCTAATTTGCTGCATCCCAGTTTATTATTTTATTTCTTTATCTAAAAGGCAACTCCCCACAGTTGAAGATAACAGAATAACCAAGCTCGACTAGAGAAAATATTGTGTACTCCTAAAGTACCTGTTAAAACCTGTTATTTATGGTAGTAAAAATAAGGTATTTTTTTCTTTGTAATTTTAAGGAGCTGCTTTGTACATTTCAGTTTTGAACCTTGAGAAAATCTAACTGATGAGTACCATTTCTTCCCAAACCTGCGCATCACAAATTACTAGTGGCAAACAGACCAAAATTGAGAAAAATGCAGAAAGAAGTGATCCTGTGGAAAAAGGAGTTTTGTTCAGTAAGTGATTACTACAATAAAAAGAGAGTACTCATGTATGAGAGCACTCATTGATGCAAGATGGAAAAGCTGTTTAACAGCTTCCATGAGGGTCTCTATCCTTTTGCTCTGCTTATTCTGCTTACAGAGTACTTCATTTTCACAGCAAGGCCGACTTATTTAGGAAGTCTGTAAAAGAAAACATTTGCCATTAATAAAGCTTAGGCCTAATTTTTGTTAGGAACCTTAGTACAAAGGTGGAATTCACCACACTTAACCAAATTAACATGCAGTTGCTTCAACAGTGCATCCCTCAGCATGGAAGAATGAGGTATACTTGGATTATTCCTCATGTAATATCATCTTGTAGGCATTCCCTGCAGTTTGCTTATCTCTGTAGCTTGGAGCAGTAAGCAGCTTATGGATGTGGTCCATTAAAAATATGTTTGCTTTATTCTTCGGTTTTATATCAAAAAGGAGAGACAGATTTAAAATCTGGAGCCAGAAATGCAAACTAAATCATTCCTTTCAGCCAAATTAAAAGGTGAACATCTTATCTAGGTTATCCAGGTCTCATCAATTTGTAGAGGTACAAAGGATGTAATCCTCTCTTGTTCTGACAGATCCCAAACACCAAAGGCTCTGTAGCATGCACAGTGCCCGCTTGGAGTTTGAAACATTAGATTTTCTTCTAATAAACCAAATCAGCATCTTCCCAGTTGTTGTCAGTGTAGCAAGGGCAGACTTCCAATAATTTGCCTTAGGGAAATCTATTCTATATATTCATATATATTATATATATATATATATATATTTATATATCATCGTGTTAAATCCTAAATGCCACATCTGAAACACACTTCAAACTCCACTAACTACAGGGGCACTAGCAGCAGGTGGCACCCTAAATGAGTTCTGGGGGAATTAAACTGCAGCTGTAAACAAGCAAGGTCACTAATGAGCTGAGACAGAAAACAGAGCTGCTGGCTGCCTTTCAAGTTCAGAGGAGTATTCAAATGGATATGTTATACTTGAGAGCAGAGAACTAGATCAGTGTAATAATTAATTCTTTGTTTATCTGAAAGTTGGTAGAAATTTCAAGGGTAATATCCAGAAAGCAGGCAATTGGAAGCTGTGTCCATTCTGTGATCCAGCATTTACCACAGCAGGGGACCCAGGAGCTGTCACTGAGGTCACAGTTACACACACAAATGGGAAGAGACAACCATCTCAACACAAAGAGCCACCACACATTAAAATATATTGCAAATGCATCAGAAACACAATGTCATGTTAATCCATGTGTAAGAAAATGACTTTGATGCCCAGAAGTTGTCTTTGCCACCAAGGGGAATTGCAAATGGTGTCCTGCTGACATTTTTTCTATAAAAAGAAAAATCAAGAGGGGACTGAAGCACATGCTCTCTGCTGGGACAAGTTCAGAAAGGGAAAAAAAAAAAAGGCAGTTACATAAGCCGAAATGTTTTGACAGATTAGTACAATTTCTCTATACCCCGAAGCAGTGATCTTGCAAAATCCTCTGAATGGCTTTTGCCAGGTCTGCTGGCCAGTGGGAAGCTGTGGAAACACGTACACATGACCTTCAGCTTCAGCTTACAGGCTGACAGAAGACTGTGGGTGGACAGACATGATGCAGATTTAGGGAGCTGTTCCCTGGCCCAGTAAGTCACAAAGCTCCTAGTAAGTCCATAAAACATAAATGCATATTTTTTTCCTCCTCATTTTTTAGTATAAGGATCAAAAAAACCCCTCCAAAACCGTAAGTGATTAGAGATGTTTACTAAGGTCAGAACTTTATATTGCTTTAAGAACATTACTGTGTCAGTGCATTCCAATGTGCCTTTCCAAGGGGAAATGTATGACACTGGTTTCCAGGAAGGGGAAAAGGGTTCTCAAAGAAAGCACAGGAGAGATGTTCTGTTCCAATCACTTTCCTCTAAGATGGGCAAACATGAACGAACTTTTAATTTCCTCTGTGAATCAGTTTGAGTCACCTAGTTTGCTCAAGCAAATCACAAAAGCCACGTGATGTTTAATCTGATACTCTTCTCCCCACAGAACAGAGCTGCCCTGTCATCCTGTGCACCGTGGGATCTGTCTGAAGCCAGACTGCCACTCATGAAGTGCACATGCACATAACATAGGCAGCACTGCTCTCAGGACTCCTTCACACTAGAGACAGATTTCTGAAGCTCTACCGCTGTTTACAAAACAAATAAGCCTTTGTCACCTTTTATTTAGTGTTATTAAAATAAATACCTTGATAAATAGGCAGCCAATATGTAAAGCTTGGTTCACTGTGGTAAAACAGAGTATGAAGGAATCTATTCTTTAAACATACTTTAATATTAGTGCTTGTTAGCTTCTTTTGGCTCGACCTTACTATAAAGGCAAAAGCTGGTGACTCAGAGCACATAACTCCAGAAACTCCAACTGTTCAGGTGATCCTGACACTGTTACATCAGTCTTGAAAGAGCATTGTGGATTTCATCAGAGAAGCAGTTCCAGACATTGCCCCCTTCAGATCACCTTAATGAGCACACACTTCTGTATGTGACACAGGCCCCACTGAAAATCTTGTGTTTTATACTAAGGCCAATATTAATTGGAGTTGGAATGCAAATCTAAGCATAAGTAGTTGAACTGAAATTCAAGTTTATGCTTAATGAATTCAACAAAGAATTATGTGGTTTTTTCTTTAAAACAAACAAACAAACAAAAGCAAAACAACCCCACTGATAACAGGTGGGTTTCTTTTTTATTTTCTCCATCTTTTAAAATAAATGCTCTGGTTCATTGTTCAATATTTCAAATGATCTGGAAATATCGGAGTACACGACCTTATCCCAGTGGGGTATAATAAAATTTGACATTTAAAAGCTGGTAACAAAGTATTTAAAATTATTTGCCCCTTAACTAAGTATTATATATTCCCACTTAGGCAAAGTCAAATTCTTATAGAGTTGTACAAGGCACGTCAGTTGCAAAATCTGATTCTGAAAATCAGTTCTTTCTTAGACTATGAGGTATGTTTTCTCAGTTGTAGGTCTTGGTTGACTTACATTTCCTACAAAATCAAGGCTAGAGACAATGAGGCAGTCTCGAAATAAAATGAAATCTCAAAAAATACTTGCTTCCTTGAGTATCCTTGTATTTTCCCAGATATGGTAAGTTAAATCTCCATATTCAAGGTGCAAGTTTTAAAGTTGATGTTACACATACTTTTAAATCCTTGAAAACAGAAGTTGGCTAAGGAAACTTTGACAGACGTTGAACAACATCACCTCACAACTCCTTCATAATGCAACCTGACTGCTATTGATTTAAGGCTCCTCTGTATTCCACTTAGCTGTGCCTCTTCATTTGAGTTTCTCGTATTATCCTCATTAATTAAAATGGTTCTGTGGCAGTGCAGTGACAGCTCAGCAGTACCTTCTGAATACCCAAGTCCTGGGCCCTCTTCAGGGCTTGGTTTCCATAACTGCTAATGATCAGGTTGTACTAGAGGGTACTTTTGCATCTGAACACTCCTGGGCCAGGAAGAAAAGGTGACAACACAGCTGATGTTCAGAGAAAGGGAGACTTCCTTTTGTCCCCAGAACTCTGCATTATTGGATAGAACATCAGAGCAAAGTGCTGGGAGAATGAAGTTTCTTTGCAGTCAGTGCTCTGCTGCTAAAGTTCAAAAGGTGGCAAAGTCCTGCACCTGTCTGTGTCACTGGATGTTCATCCTCGTGCTGCAAAGTTTCCCAGTAACTCTGTCCAGCTTCCAGGGGAGTATGGAATATCCCTGCTGGAGCAGTGCTCCCAGTGAATGCCTCTGCTCAAAGCAAACCCTTCTCTCCCAGCAGTAACTCCTGCGAGCCCTGAGCCACGCCAAGCAGCACACACACATCATCCTGAATGCCACACCTAAAACCCCTCCGTGGCATTGTAAAATCCTGCCAGGTGAGATCCAAGGGGAACTGTACAACCTCCCCTGTAAGCTCACTGCAAGCTCCCTGCACAAGCCTTTATCCCTTTTTATGGATGGCACATTATTGCATTTACCAGTAAGCCCTACCACATTTTTCCACACTGGAATGATGTAATTGTGAGTTCTAATGATTACTGAGTAAAATGATTTAAACAGCATTCATTAATAGGAATAGCATTCATTTCACAGCTGCCGTGAAACTGTTTTTGCTGCAACACTTCAAGTTTTGTAGGATTTCTCTCCCCCAGCAATGTGGGAAAATAACAGAAAGAACAAGAGGGGCAGCAAAAGAGTACTTAAGCAATAAACATTCTTCAGGGTCATTGAGCCAATAAAAAATAACAGCTGCCAAAAGATGGGATTCACACTATATTTGATCAATTTTCTTTAATACAATGAACATTCCGATGTTAGCATTTTTACAATATGTCCACGTAACTTTGCTCGTATCAAAATGAGGATTTTTTTTCATCAAAGCCTTTCAGTTAAGTTAATTAATTTTGTTTGAAGTTTAAAATTAAAAAAAAAATATGTATCTCAAGCACACCATATGAAGAGTCTGCAGAACAATGGAAACCTTGGTTTTACCATGTAATTTTCACAGAAGACTAGATGAAAAAAGGTGTTTGTTATCTTTAGCTACTTAGCTGCCTCTTTTCAACTACCTTGAAATTATCAGGAAATGAGGATAAATCTTTGCTTTTAGCAAGATTTAGTATCTATTAATCAACTATGTCTGAGAAGCTTAATAGATAAAAATGTACCCTAAGAGCATTAAATAACCAAAATTCTCTAATAAATGTCCTGGCACATTCTAGAAAGAGGAATGTTATGCTACAGGAATTATTTTTCAAAATGCACAATTTAGGTTCATATTAGCATTTCATCCCATCAGGAGCCTGTGTTAGACACAAATTTCCCAACGCTCCCATCTTCCTCGTGCTTCAGTTCCCATTACACAGCGGGTTCAAACATGGTGCCACTTCCCACCCCTCAGAATCACTTTGTCATTTCCACTCTGTCATTCCTCAGAATGTCATTTCCTCATTGTAATTCTTTTATAGTTTGTTTCTTTTACTTAGGGCTCAGAACTGCCCCACAAACATGCACAGCACAAAGTCCAGGACCACTTCTAATTCTAGAAAACTGCAGAACAGAGATAGCTCAGGTGACCCATTTTTTCACTAGTGTAATCTCAAAGGATACAAAACTAAACTGTCATTCCAAGAAGAATGATCTTCATTTTTTTGGTGGTTTTGCATGGGGAGGCATTTACAGAAGTGATGCAAAGCGTCCAGCCACTGGAAAACTGTACACACCTCTGTGAGAAACACATGTTAAAGGCATAAGAAACCCGGTGTGAAAAATGCACGTATTTTATGATTGGCTTTTCGCAAATATTAAAATGAATATTATATGTGTTGTGTTAGAAAGTAATGCTGTATTAATTCTCTTAAGTAGTGTGTTAAATATAGTTTTAGGTTATAAAAAATGTTAAAATAGAAACTATGCTGTGCAGGATACTTTTTTCCTAAAGAAAGGACTCGCAGCGAGATAGCAGCCACAGGACACCTAAATCTTTCAGAGAAAGAGAATTTATTGCCCCATTATCAGAAGAAATTAACTTCTTCCTGCCTCGAAGGCGCTGTTAGGATTCAGAGGAAGAAGCTGACGATGACCAGACAGAATCCTTTATTTGAATGGAATTTATGCATCATGTACGAGGTGTATGAATATGCAACAGGCTATTGCTTTTAAGGGTTACTCCTTTGTTAATATGGGTCCTTTTTTTCGGGCTCGTGCTGCCCAGAAAAAGGTACCTGGATGTCCGTAACTCTTTGTCTCTATTGTCTCATATTGTCCTAATTCAAATTATTATTACTCTAATTGTATTACTATCTTTATAACCATTTTTTTACTATTAAACTTTTAAAATTTTAAAAACAAGTGATTGGCGTTTTTCACACCCGGGAACTTCCTCTTTGCCTTTGGGCCAGCAACCAGGTAGCAGAGCCGGCCTGGGCCCTGTCTCGGCCAGGCCGGGCTGGGCAGCCCCTGCCGTGGGCCAGGCTCCCTTCGTGGGGCGTCCCCACACACATTGGCTGCTGGGCAGGGAGAGGGGAGTGCCATGGGGCCATGGCTGTGATCTGTAACATGCTATTGCTGCTCAGAGGGGAGTGCCATGGGGCCATGGCTGCGATCTCTGACATCCTAATGCTGCTCAGAGGGGAGTGCCGTGGGGCCATGGCTGTGATCTGTAACATGCTATTGCTGCTCAGAGGGGAGTGCCATGGGGCCATGGCTGTGATCTGTAACATGCTATTGCTGCTCAGAGGGGAGTGCCATGGGGCCATGGCTGTGATCTGTAACATGCTATTGCTGCTCAGAGGGGAGTGCCATGGGGCCATGGCTGTGATCTGTAACGTGCTATTGCTGCTCAGAGGGGAGTGCCGTGGGGCCATGGCTGTGATCTGTAACGTGCTATTGCTGCTCAGAGGGGAGTGCCATGGGGCCATGGCTGTGATCTGTAACGTGCTATTGCTGCTCAGAGGGGAGTGCCGTGGGGCCATGGCTGTGATCTGTAACGTGCTATTGCTGCTCAGAGGGGAGTGCCGTGGGGCCATGGCTGTGATCTGTAACGTGCTATTGCTGCTCAGAGGGGAGTGCCATGGGGCCATGGCTGTGATCTGTAACATGCTATTGCTGCTCAGAGGGGAGTGCCGTGGGGCCATGGCTGTGATCTCTGACATCCTAATGCTGCTCAGAGGGGAGTGCCATGGGGCCAGGCCATGGCTGTGATCTCTGACATCCTAATGCTGCTCAGAGGAGACGCTTAAGTAAGTAGAAATATATCTTAAGTGTCCTAGGAGACTGTGTTAGTAAAAGGCCCCAAAGCCTACTTTAAAGTCACTAGTGTTACCTTTCAAAAAATTAATTTAGCTCCAGACATAACAAAACTATAGCAAAACATTGCTTGTGTTTCTAGATAGACTAGATAGAACTATTTGTGTAAATAGATAACATTATATGTGTAGGTTTTGTGTAAGAGCTGATGCTACTTTCTCACATTAGAATTAAGCTAGGATAGGTTTAGGAAGAATGTTTTAGAATTGTGGTTTTAGCTGAAATGATGATTTATGAATAAAATCCCTCTGTACTGGGGTGTTAGGAGACAGAAGAGAAAAAAAAAAAGAAGAAGAAAGAAGGTATGGGAGCTGCTGCTGCTGCTGCTAATTGGAGCATCGGGACTTTATGCCAGAAAGTTTTTAGCATGGACTTTAATACTGTGAACTCCCTGCCTTCAAGACTGATGTATTCATGCAATAAACAACTTTACTACAACCAACAACTGCTCTCGTGTCTTGAGAGCCTTTACTCACGACCACCTCGACACATTAAAGAACAAGTGGGAAGGAAAATCTGCACTGAAATCCATTAAAAAATTTCTTGCCATGTGGTCCTTCATGGCAAAGGGAGAGCGGGGCTCCAGATTTGTATGTTAGATATTTTTATTTTATAAAGCTGATCTTTAATTAGTACAGTGGAGTAGCCACAGTGATGGATCCTGGAATGACAAGTAAAGTGTCCAAAATGTGCTCATATCAAAGAAAGAACAGATGGCTTAATATACAAACTATTACGCAGCACAAGGGTTTTCCACAATATACTAATTCCTTATCATACTGGAATTATTAATTTTCTGTGACACTTGTGATCATATCTGGTTAAAAAGTTGGCTAGGCTAAGCATTCATTTCCAAAAAATGGTGGCACCTTTTTACTCAATTCAAAGCTGACTGCAAGAGTAAAACCCGGAAATACTGTTCTAGAATGCTCTTCTACATCAGTATCACAGCTCTGACAGCACAGCAGAGAAGGAAGGTGCTCATATCCATCAGGAACAGAAGTTCTGTGAAATAGTCTATTAAAGTCCATCCAGAAATGAAAACACTTTTCTAGGAGAAAACTACTTTTAGAAATATTAACTTCCTTTCTTATAATCTTTTATTTAATTCTTCAAATCAGGCTGAAAAATCTGAATAAAGATTCTGTGAACTCTGCTGTGTTTTACAAATAAAGGTATATTCTCACACTATCTTGAGACCTGAACAATGACATCATACACACAGGATATTTTTTCACTTATAGCTCTCTATTTTCAAATACATGGAATGACAAGGAATATTAACTGTACTCCAGTTTCCACCTTCCCAGCTGCCGAGGTTGTCAAGAATTAAAAGATCCCACGGAGACACAAATAATCAACATATATCACTCACAGCTCAATCTAAAAAGAACCATTTTTAAGCATGTGCAATTAAATAAATTCCAGCAAGCTGATGGCTGCAATACTACTTCCTGTCTTTTAGCTTTTCCTCTGGCAAATCTGTATTTGTCTAAAATTCTCTGCTGTGTGTGTGCTGCCCATTAAAATAACAACTAACCTGTCAGAGGGGGCTATAGGAGGAAGGAGTCTTGGACATTGTAAACTTTTCTTTATCTTGCAGAGGGATGAAACGGTGACCAAAAAGATGCTTTGGGGAAAACAAAACAAAACAAAAAACAAAAAAAAAAACAAAACAAAACAAAAAAACCCCAAACAAACAAACAAACAAACAAAAACAGACAAAAAAACCCCCCACAGGGATAGGGGAATGAGTAAAAAGCATCATATTAATTGTGGGTATAAATAACTCAATCTCATATTTCACCTCTGACTCAGATGAAAAACTCTGAACTCTGTTTCCTGCACTCCAAGTGAAGTCTCTCAACACTAGGCTCAGGGTGATTCTTTTTTTCTTATAAATTCTTCTGCGAAAGTTAATTTTATTTGGCTGATTCTGGGGGAAAAGAGAAAGATAAATACACTCTACAGTCCACTAGTGAAGGCATTTGCTTGGGATAGAAGAAGAGAAGTGTTCAATTTCCCATCACAACAAGTATTTCAATATTTTTACAAAATACAGCAAGGGAAGAAAGTGATCAAAAACCCCTTCTAGAGCCGTGTGCTTGTCTTGGACACTGCAGACCTCACCTGAGCCCTCCCCAGCCAGGAAGGCTCCTGATCCTGATCCTCCTGCCTGCTCCCAGCCCGGGCTCATCCCTGCCCTGTCCCTCGTGTCACAGCTCTGTCCTCTGGGGAGCAGGAAGGACAACTCAAGATTGATGGAACTATTGCATTTAAAGTAGAAAATTGCCAACACAGAATGAACCTGCATAAAATAATCTAGAGCTACCGGACAATTAGATACATATGGATTAGACTTTGAATGCATCCCATAGTTTGGAAAACTCTGTAGAATTTCGTAATCTGCATTGGTTTGCTTCTACATCAACCATATCAGCCTCAATCTGATTGATAAGAGAGCTATAAGAGGTTATTTTCCCCCTCCTATCCATAGTGCAGAGCACCCCTGCTTTCACAGGAACTGAGAAAATATTCTAATGTTTTTTTGTTGTTTTTCCCATGTGTAAAAATTCTAAATACAGGATATACACATCATCCATACTCAAATTATGTCTAAGTACTGAATTACAACAGCCTTAGACTGTCTGCTCTAAATTATTTCTAGAGGTAGGCAGAACAGGATAATTTAAAAAAATAATGATTTCTGTCCATTTCATTAACATCTGGTAAACAATCAAGTGTTAATGAACATTAGGTATTTGGCAAAATCTGGTAAAATGCCTTGAGAATATAAATTACCAAAACAAAGAAAATAATAAATAGATATAAAATTAGAGTCATCAGCTCTGTTGGGGACACCTCTGAATTGGAAAAGGCCACTCAGTGAAGATTAAGGATAATTAAAGCAGAAATTTGCAATGCAAACATTTCCTTGCACTGTCTGCTTTACAGGCACCTCAAAAAAGAGAAGGCAACATTCTATTCATTTATTCTACATCCTCTTTTATACACTTCCAGGTCACATCTCTGCTGCACTTCCTTTTTAAGTGCAACAGATTAAAGGAAAAATTGCATTGTATTATATAAAACACAGAAAAATATATAATCCTATTAAATCAAGAAAGGAAGAGAATATGTGGATGTATACAAGAATATATGGATATGTATATTCATTTTCAGTTATCAGGTTTATACATTCATTTTTCAAAGGATTATGAGAAAACTATCAACAAAAACGATCTGGACCACCCTTAGTCTCCCTATCTTTTCTTTTTTTTTTTTTTACAAAGACACATAAGAAAACCAAGTAAACCTAATAACAATCTTTCTACAGAAAACCAATCTTTTTTCTGTATCAAAGCTGTGGTCTAGAAATACATCAGAAAAAATGTTTTCAAGTGAGTTAAAAGTGCAAATGTTAGCAGCTAAAAATAGTGTAAAGGAAACCTAATTCTGAGACCCCAAGTGGGAAGATTTTCTATTTTTCCTCTTTCCAGTTTTACAGACAATCAGAAGTCCTAATAAAAGATGATAAACTTCAGCTTTACAAGCCCCATCAGACACTGTAAATATTGTCATTTAATCTGTATTTAAGACACAACCCCGGGAAACAACAGAATAGAAAAAAAAAGTAGGATCTGTTAATAACATTTTCCTAGGAGAAACTGAACAAAAATAGAAATAAACAACAGAATGACCAATGTCAAAATAAAACTTGTTCAATGAATGCAATTTTTAAGGACCCAGCACGGGGGAGCTGTATTGAAACATCCCAGAATCATGCTGAAGAACATGTAGATTTTTCTAGCTGGTGTTGTTTGTGAGTTCACGGGATTATATCCCAATAGAAAATGAAAGCCATAAACAGTCATGTGGAGGATGGGGGCTGCAGAGGATTCGCTCCAACTATCAAATAACCAGCATCAGTTTTACTGACTGTAATTTGGTGCAGTTCCTCAGAAACATTTAGCATCTTGAATTACCTTACAAGTTCTCAGCTACAGTGTGGCTGGTATTTAATGAAGTCTAGAAATATCCAACACAATGGGAACATCTCTAATACACACATTTAGGACTATGCAAGTTCAGGAGCTTTAGGAGACACTTTATAAAATACAGTCCTATAGTAATGTATTCTTTTTCATGGATAATATGCAGAAGAATGAGAAGTTCCTTCTACAGTAACATAATAGACTTTGAAATGCTGGTTGGGTCTTTTTCTTTACTGTTTTCTAATTTATTTTGCCCCAGGCACTGGATAGCAGTATGGCATGTATTTACTGCAAGTATTTCAGCCAACACAATGACAAGTCAGCCCACTGTTACTTGAAGTCAACAGAAAACATAGAAATTCAATTTGCTGTTGTAGACCACAATAAACGCACTGATTAAGCTGTAATGTCTGTGAACTTTATAAGTAAATATTGTCATTCACAAAAGTAGGCTTCTCTATAAACATTAATGTTCTAATCAGTTTGGTACAACTGCATTTCTATCGGTAATCACAGATATTACAGCTCCTGAACTACATTTGGAAACACCCTCTTTTACTCATCTTTGAACTCAGAGGAAACTGCACCTGAAACCTGTGTCCATTTCCAAGTGCAAGCCAAATCAAATCTGCCCCAGTTGGCCAACACCACACTGCACTTAACTTCCTTGGAGTCATTTTCGAAGGGCCGATTTTTCATGTCTGAATTGGCCTTTCTTTTGTGTTTGGTATTTTGTTTGGTTGCTGTTGTTGTGTAATCTATAAAATGCAACTATCAGATACCCTCCTGTCTATGATGTTTTCCTCAGACTTTATTCCCAGCCAGTGTGGTGTTGCTTGTCCCTCTGTTCAAGCTCCTTCAGTGTTCAAGCCATGCACAACCAAGTGACAGATCAAGTGATTTACCCCACTGGACATTGAACTCTACTTCCCTGGAAGCCTCTAAGAAAATATATCCATCCTTATGGATTTCAGCAGCAGCCCTGGTGTTCATCTTCCAAGACACTGATGGGCCCCTGCACTGTCCTCAGAATCATGATGGGTGTGGTTATTTGCATGTGCCTGTTGGGATCTTTAGCTTATCAGAGTGACCCCAAGAAGAGTTAGAAAGTCTCTTTTCCCAGCCCGGCGGTCGAAGAAGGAGTCAGAGCTCTTCATTTCTTGGTCTCAAGGTTGTTTATTGTTCCTTATCTATAAAAGAATTTCTCCTGCCCTGCCGAGGTCCATCCAGCCGGACAGTTCCAGGCACTCTGCCTGCCCCCAGGGCAGTGTTATGTCTTTATACTAAAAACTATGTATACAATGTTTACAATTACTTTCCAAAACCTATCACCTGTGTTAGACAGTGAGCTTCTACTCTAAACCAATCCCAAAGTGCCAACATCACAGCAGAAGATGGAGGCCAAGAAGAAGAAGGAGAAAGGCTGGACACACCCAGTTCCCTCCATCTTGCCTCCTGAACCCCCATACCAAAAACCCCAACATCTACTTTTCCACCCTGTGATAACTTCATTATTATTCTACCTAAACTGTTGTGGCTTGCTGATCTTCATATAAGGTTGGTAATTTGCTCCACGGGTCATAATCAAACCCACAGGTGTTTTGGGCTCCGTGCCAGGGCCTCTGAGCCCCCTGGCAGGGGTCCTGGCCATCCTGGACAGCCAGAGGGATGCTCTGGGTTCCCACATGTGCCCAACAATGTTTCTGTTAGCCAAGCAGGGCAAAAAGCAAACAAACACATTGGTACAGACCTTTAGGATAGCGTGGAGTTCCCAGCAACCCTTCCCTCTCCCCAGAAGCTGCCAGGGGATGATGTGCAGCAGGGAGCTCAGGCTCTCCTGGACACCACACCTCTGTCACCAGGGCTCAGACACTGCCCAGGTGACAATGAGACTGCACAGCACACTGCCATATCCCCAGCAGCACGGCTGATGTCTTACTAAATGCAGTCAATACTCCTAGGAATGCCATCAATCAGAAATTCAGAAAAGAACAGAACCAAAAGATGACACCATAAAGCTCTTATTATTGAAAGCTTATTATAGCAGAGAGTAAAGCAGCTAAAGAGGCACAGTACACGATATGGCAGAGACTTGGCTTCAAGATTCCTCTCAGGCTTTGATGTTTAAATGCAGACAAGACAGAATCGGAATAACATTCTTACTTAATCTACTAGAAAACTGTTTTCAGCAAAAATTGCTAATCAACCGTAACAGGATTTTGAATCAGAATTGGAATCTTAGCAAATGAGAGCCCAAAAGAGAAAAAAAGCCTATATGTCCAGATTAATAAGATTAGAAAAAATTAAAATAAGAGAGGTGTTAGTACAGTAGAACAAAACCCTATTATGCACCGTAATTAGATGTCAGCACATATTCTGTCAGCTTACATGCTAATTTTAATTTCTAGGGCAAACTGTTTTACATGTTTGGACATTTAAATTGATGCTTTACAGTCTAGTCATGAGTATCAGATCTGAAAATTAACCTCTTCTGACAAGCTATTATTTAGGAGTTGATTCTGCGACCACAAGTGAAGCATGTTTGGATCCAGCTGCACTGCAGTTTGGTGGGAGAGGGCATTTATCAGCCTGCCTGCTTTGAACAGAGGCAGGTACAAGTAACAGGTCCCCATTCCTCCCTGTTAGCTTTATTCTGTTTTCATCTGAGTATTTCAATGCACTGTCTGTGTATTACATATAAATTAATTGCCTACACAGAAGTATGGTTCAGTTTTCTTGATATTATAAAACATTGATGATGTTGATTTATAGCATCATTCATTGAAAAGATGATGGTTGAGTGGCACTTTAATTTCATACAATAAAGTAAATTCCAGGGTGCCACTGGAGCAAATTTAAGTAGAAGAAAATTATTCCCAAGCACAGAAAAAACAGTACAGTGCCATATTCCTTCATCCAAAACAGATATGAGCTTACAAGAAACTTGGGGTTAGCTTTATGCAAGATTTTGAAGTGATTTTAAAACAGCTTTGAATTTTGAATTAATGAATAATCATAAAAGATAAAACTATAGGTATTTAAAAAAAAATAAAAACCAAAAGGCTATTTAATGCTGAGGATCCTACACAGTGTTCATTTGAGAATTTCACAAAGGCATTGGAGAAACTAGTTTATTCTGGCTAATGAAAAATGTACCTGCTAAGTTATTGATAAAATGCTTTGAAAAAAAATCTATTAATATTATTAGACTTATTATTTTAATAAGTTTGTTATTTTATTTCATAAAACTAGCCCCCATTGTTGCACAGTTTCATGTGTGTGCACGTTTGCTGTTTGTGATCTTGAAAATACTGATTAGTCATCCCAAGAGTCCTCCCAAAGTCCTCAAAAGAGAACAAACAGCAAAAAAGTATATTTACTATGTACTGCAATAGCTCTGAAGAATCTGGACTATTGTGGAAATGTGAGTTGTATTCCATCTTCAAATACCCAGGATATGCCAGCCAAGTTTCACTTCCCAAACCAATTCATTGTCAATGGAGCATGAACCAGGATGAAGACAGCTTGATTTACATCAAGCTGAGCTTATGGCATTGACAAAAAAATAACAAGAAATCCTGAGATGCTTTACTTGTAAATTAAACAAGTGTATCCCAGAACACTTGTCTGCAACACACATCAAATGCTGCACACTCAGTTTCAGGTTATTTTATCTTTCATCCTAAAAAATAATATGCATTTCCCTTGTGGAAAAAGCAAAACTCAAAAGCAGACAACCAGTCTGCAGTGATGGCTTTGTATTCCATTTCTGTCCATGTAAGAAAACAACTCCAGTCAAGAGTTAATTATCCTTTCACACATAAAAAGAATCTTCATTATATGACACTGTACTAAATCTCAGAGAGAGGTAATTTATAGTAGATGGTAAAAATTGATGATGGCACATGGCCCAGGATGTTGTTTTGTTTCTGAACCTAACTGGAAGCCAGAGCAGTGGAAAAAAAATCCGAAAAAGTAAGAATTTAGGAAAGAGAACAGATGATAATAAAGCAGATTATGTGAACTGCAAAGTTAAAATCTAGATCAGTGTCTGGCTTTACTCTGGAACCTTAAGTTGTTCTAGTGCTGATTTTAAAGAATTGGTACATATACAGATATAATTTATATTGTTCCAAGTGTCCTTTCAAGGTCACCATCACAGAAGTATATTTCACCATAGTCTTTGACATACAGCTACTCTTAAATAAAAAAAAAACTGTTTCAAAAGGGAAAAAAAAACCCAAACCAAAACAAAAAACCAAAACCCCACAAACAAACAAAGAAACCCCCTCCAAACAAACAAAACAAACACCAAAACTAACAAACAAAAATACCCAAACAAAACAAAACAAAAAAGCCCAAACATTGGTCTGTACAAGAGTCTAAGACTATCCAAACAAACTTATTTGAATTATTCCAGGAATTCAGTTGTGAAGGCAATAACCCAGCTTCTAAGAACAATGAACATCACCTCAGCAGCAATAATATTTTATACCAATTGTGCCTGTAAAGAAAAAGAAATTATATTCCATCCAAAGGCTGCAATATTCAGGGATTTGATATAAGAGGATTGAGCCACTTTTTCTCTCTCCCTTCTAAGCACTCAGAGGGAGGAGTCTCCCATCTACCCCTACAGAGAATGGCAGAATTTCTGGCATCTCCTGTTCCTCAGCTGCTCAGGAGGGCTCCCAGGCACAGGAAGATTTCTCATCTCTTGCACCTTGTGGCTCAAGCTTTCACTCTCACCTAATGCTGTGTCTGCTCGTTTTAAATTAACTCTGCTTCTGTGGCACAGGTAGCAGAATATGTTTTTAAAAAGCTATAACAGAAATTGCCTCTGAATATAACAACATTAAGGGAAAATTGCTTTCATCACTTCAGGGCACTTTCTTTTGTATCATTATGAGAATTATCTTATTATGTTAATGTTTTGCACTGAAGTTCTAATCCATTGAGGATCTCTGGAGTGATACTGAAAGGAACAAACAATTAACTACCAGCTAGAAACGCTTAGATATGAGGCAGAAATGAGAAGATCTGGGAGAACAGTCCCAAAAAAAAAACAAATCCATTTATATTGATTGAAACAGCAGAAATGAGAGGTTTTTTCTGGTCCCCCATGAAATAGAACTTTACCCACTGAGAAATATATCATTGGAAGTAGAGGGAGAAAACACCTTTGAGAATTAAATATTAGAGTTTTTGCTCTGCATTTTATAAAATATCTCATCATTTCAGCCCTGATTAGACCAATAAAGACACCATGGAAGTAATAAAGCTCGGAATGAAACATTGGCACAGTTAGTAATTAAGGATTTTGGGGATGAAGATATTTTTTTCCCCTCCATCAAGCCCCTCAAACAAAAACAAACATACACACAAAAAAACCACATTCAGGGGAAAAATAATTTATTTCCTAGCAGCCTAATCTAGAACTGGAATCAAGTTCAACAAAACATAGAAACACTCATGTTTCAAAGATTTTTACCACAGCGTTTCAAAGACCTGCACAGGAAAAAAACTCTGCAGAGCCCTCAGCAGTTTTGTTTAGCTTAAAGAAAAGCACCAGAGCATTGCCATGAATAGGGTAACAGAGTTCAAAGTCCTGTATACAATATATAGGAAAACAACTTAATTTTGACACCAGCTGTTTTGAACTCCACTGAAATAGTGGGTACATGATTACGAGTTGTTTAATTGAATAAAGACTGGCTTGTAGTAGAAAAAGAAATGGCAAATTATTATGTTCATTTAATTCTCTTGGGATTCAGCTTGTTTTCTGCTTCTTTGATATTAATGAAAAGAAGTCTAATTTGTTCTACATGGCAAGAGCTGTAATTTAGATGCTTATTAATGCACACTTCTGATAGCAGCTCTCTGAGAAATGTAGTTTTAAAAATTATTGAGGGTTGGGGCTTTTTTATTTACTCTTCTTTCCTTGTTACTTGTGGAACTTTTTCCCACTGAGTTGGTAAGAAGCACTGGTGGCTGGGTGCCTGAGACGGCGGGGAGGGGAAACTCCTCTGGTTTTTGGGAGTTTTCTTTTGGGGGGACAGAGATACCGTGACAATAGAGGCAGGTAATGGACAGGGCTGGGGAGGGCGGCCGGGCTGTCCCTCACTGGGGAAAACACTGCAGCGCTGGGCTAGCCCTGAGGGACCGAGCAGCGTCTGCTCACCGGCAGCGCTGGGCTCCCCTCTGGCCATGGGAATGTGAACCGTGTTCTGGGAAGACCCAGTGCTCTTGGGAACCAACCTCGAGTGCTCTCTGGAAACCTCTGGGAAAAACCCCGAGTGCCCTCTGGGAATGCCGAACCCCGAGTGTCCTCTGGGAATCCCAAACCCCCAGTGCCCAGGAACCCTGAACCTGGATTACCCCGGGAATGCCGAACCCTGAGCGCTCTCTGGGAATCCCGAACCTCGAGTGTCCGGGAATCCTGAACCCCCAGTGCCCCGGGAATGCCGAACCTCGCTCTCCCTGCTTCTGTTTGTTGTTGATGCCACAGTTACTGGTTTTTGTTTGCCTTGTTACACATACTAGTAAAGAACTGTTATTCCTATTCCCATAACTTTGCCTGAGAGCCCCTTAATTATTTGGAGGGAAGGGATTTACATTCTGCGCAAGAGAGAACTGCCTTTCCTAGCAGACACCTGTCTTTCAAACCAAGATAGATTTTAGTACCCAACAGTGGGGCTCGAGGGCATCAAGAGAAATAGGGGGAAAAAGGAATAACAGTTCTTGAGTAATTTCATTTTTGTGTGCTGGATAAGAGAAACCTCATCAGGTATCACCATGTGGTCTACCTTACCCTGGTTTGGGTGGCACGTGGTCGTGGCTATATTTCTCCCATTTGCACATCCTTATCTAAACATGGTTCCTATAACCAAGGCTACTGCTGCTGTTATCCAGTTTGCTTTATGGTTTAATAAAGTGAAGAATTTATAGATCTTTATCTTCCTCTGAAAGGCAGGCACATGGATTCAGAGCTATCACACACTAACTGTATGTTTTTGGGGTTACTTTAATAATGGTACCTACTGTGAGGAAATGACACTGGGGAAATTTTCTCCCAACCCTTTAACCATTTCTTTATGTCTGTCCCACCAGTTTTCGAAGGGTTCAGATCCACTCTAAATGCTAATGATATCATACAGTGGCTGGTACTGATGATATGCCTGTTCTATTTAGCATTTAGAGAGAAGGGAAGAGTAACCTGCATAGCCACCCTGACACCTACCCCAGAGACTAGGGATGCTACCACAGAACCTGACATGCCACCAGAGCCTAGGGATGCTGCTGCCCCAGAGCCTGACCCTGCCCTACAGCCCACCTCAGAAATGAACCACCCAGTTTGGGTAGGGCTTCTGGTGAAGGAGATATGTGAGATGGGCCAGATGCTGAAGGAGTACATTTTCCCAGCTGGTGAGAAACCCTCCCCTGCCTCAAAGAGGGAGAGTCTGGTGGTGCAGCCACTGAACCCATAGATGTTCATATTACAGCTGTCCAGCACAACTCCTCCTGGCACCCCAACTACCGGTGCTGGGGTGGATGTTTAAAGGAAAGGTTCCTCTACCCACCACGCCACTGACGCTACATGGAGTGAATGGATTGATCTCATCACCCAGTGCACCCGTATTGAAAACCTGAATCGCCCTGGGATTTTGGAGATAATTACAAACTGGCCAGAAGGTGAGAACTTTGGTCTCACTGATGAAGAGGAGCAGAAACCAGTAACACGTGCTGAAGAAGCTCCTTCATATAACCAGCTGCCCCCAGAGGAAATGCGCTACGCTCTTTTCACTGACGGGTCCTGTCACATCGTAGGGATGAACCGGCAGTGGAAAGCAGCCGTATGGAGCCCCACATGACAAGCTGCACAAGCTATCGATGGAGAAGGTGGATCAAGTCAGCTTGCTGAACTCAAAGCTGTTCAGCTGGCCCTGGACATTGCTAAGAGAGAGAAGTGGCCAAAGCTCTACCTTTATACTGATTTGTGAATGGTAGCCGACACTCTGTGGGGCTGGCTGGAAAAGTGGAAAAAGGCAAACTGGCAGCGTAGGGGAAAACCAACCTGGGCTGCTGATGAATGGAAAGACATTGCCGCTCGGTTAGGGAAGCTACCTGCAAAAGTCCGTCATGTTGATGCCCATGTCCCCAAGAGTTGGGCTAATGAGGAACACCGAAACAATGAGCAGGTAGATCAGGCAGCAAAAATAGAGGTGTCAAAGATAGACCTAGATTGGCAACATAAGGGGGAGTTGTTCTTAGCTCGATGGGCCCATGATGCCTCAGGCCATCAGGGTAGAGATGCCATCTATAAGTGGGCACGACACCCAGGGGTGGATCTAACCATGGACAGTATTTCTCAGGTTATCCATGACTGTGAGACGTGTGCTGCCATCAAGCAGGCCCAGAGAGTGAAGCCCCTCTGGTATGGTGGGCGGTGGTCCAAGTACAAGTATGGGGAGGCCTGGCAGATTGACTCCATCACACTGCCCCAGACACGCCAGGGCAAGCACTACGTGCTGATCATGGTAGAAGTCACCAAAGGATGGCTGCAGACCTACCCTGTGCCTCATGCCACTGCCAGGAACACCATCCTGGGCCTGGGAAAGCAAATCCTGTGGAGACATGGTACCCCTGAGAGGATTGAGTCAGACAATGGGACTCATTTCAAGAACAGCCTTATCAACACCTGGATAGGGAACATGGCATTGAGTGGGTGTACCATATCCCCTACCATGCACCAGCTGCAGGCAAAGTTGAGTGGTGCAATGGCCTCCTTACGACCAACTTGAAGGCACTGGGTGAGGGGAATTTCAAGAACTGGGAGATGAATTTAGCAAAGGCCACATGGTTAGTGAACACTGGAGGTTCCACTGACCGAGCAGGCCCTGCCCAATCTGATCCCTTTGGAACAGCAGATGGAGATAAGGTCCCAGTGGTACATATGAGAGGCGTGCTGGGAAAAACTGTTTGGGTTAATTCTGCAACTCCAGGAAGCTGTAAGTGCAACAAAACAACATGTTTTGCATCCAAGTGTAATAAAATTGGTGAAAAACTGTTTCTCACTGCAAGCAGGCAGACTTGAAGACTTTACCAGAACCTGGAAAGAGAGCTTTTGTAACACCATGACTTAAAATGTACATGTCAATACAGTATTTTTTGAACTTAACAGTAAATCCTGCTTAACATTAAGAAAAAATACAAAACAGTTCTCCTACAATCTCTAACATTTCATAATATTGCACACACCAGACACTGTCACACATATTTTATGAAAAATCCTTTCGTTAGGATCTTTTCTCCTGAGAAGCTGAGAGGCCTCAGAAATGAAATGTAAACAATAATTATCTGCTGCTGTGGAATGCAACAGGTGCATCTGTGATTGGTCTCATGTGGTTGTTTCTAATTAATGGCCAATCACAGTCCAGCTATCTCGGACTCTCTGTTCAGTCACAAGATTTTATTATCATTCCTTTCTCTTCCTTTCAAGCCTTCTGATGTCTCCTCTCTTCAATTATTTTAGTAGAGTTTTAATAGATAATTTTCTTTTAATATAATATGTATAATAAAATAATAAATCAACCTTCTGAAAGATGGAGTCAAGATTCTCATCTCTTCCCTCATCCTGGGATCCCTGCGAACACCACCACAGGACACAATCAAAACCTCCTTGGAAAAATATTATTAATTGGCTTTGTCCTAATTATTTTAAAGCTAGCATATCTGTTCTAAGCAGGATTGTCCTTTTTGACACTGCCTGCATTCCTGCCTCCCAAGGAATACTTCTGTTATTTCTAACTTTTCTGCTGCATGTATAGAAGGTGTGTTGCAGGCTTTGTAAATCTTAGCTGCACCACAGGTTTAATATAGTAAAAAAGACTTCAGACTAGATGGATAGACCACTCTCATCATGCTAGCAATTAAGCTGGTGTATTTCTAGAAACTGAAATTTGTTTTTAATAAGTGCTATAAACTTTTAAATTTTGTTTCTCAAACTCCATTCTATTCCAGCTAATTGTCTAGTCTGCTATCTGCTAATTAGCTGCAAGTCAATAACCGAAGCTTCTGTAAACATGATTTGAATTTCAGCTATAAAGTAATGAAAATTCATTTCCACTAGCACACCTTAGAAATTCTTCCAATTAGCTGCCTTTTGTCCTGTTTTATTCCTGTGGGATGAATACTTATAGTCCTGAACTTTATTTGTTGCTGCACATATATAACCAGGATTATTTTCCAAAAGCCGATTAATGCTTTCTTTTTATAAATCACACCTAATCTAGTTCCAAAAGGATGGTTGCCCTTATAATGTTAAACAATTAGCATCTTGAACACCATTTTGTAATAAAACTTAATTTGCAATAATTATAATGTAACAAAAAAAGAAATAGTTATCATTAGATACCTACAGGCATTTTGCTTGGATGATAAAATAATGAAGCCATCTATAAATGGTTTCCTCTTCAAAGTAAAGATCCAACATACTGACTCTTCAAAATAATATATCAAGACAATATATTTTAAAATTGAAATATGATTAAACTTTGGACACAGTCCAAAACTGCAAACAGAACAAAAGCAGTTTCTCTTTTCCTTATTGCAAACATTCAGAAGTCTGATGGCAAAATTTATAAGCTAATACCAAAAAAAGTCACTTTTTGGTTTTAGATTTCTCAGAATTTTTTTTTTCATTCATGTCAGATCTTGCAATGGCACAAGACATACAAAATAATTTCTAAATATCTTTTCCTGTAAATATAAACACATTGGACCCATTTCCTCCTTAATTTGTGGCTTTAGCTACGGGTCCTTCTGAAAAGATTTTTTTTATGGAATGCTACTAAAGAAGAGAGGATTTACTGAAGGAAGAGCAGGCCTATCAAAAGCATTAATTTCCAGGAGAAAGAAAGCAGGAAAGAAAAGACTGGAAAAGCATTTTAAAGCTACTTTATTGGAGTAGTTTTGCTCTGGGTTCACTGCATTAGATGGCGAGCATTGTGATGCCACGTTAACTGTTGCCTTGTACAAGCACGGCTGAACCTGCCTCCAAGAGATTTGCCTGTACATAGTATTTGTACAGACAGAAAATTGTACTAATGCCCATCATATTTGGTCAAGAAAGAGATGAACTTGCAGGTGTAAATCACACAGGGTGGAGACCTTGCTGTTCTGTTTGTACACTGAGCTCAGAGGGACCAACAGAAGCATTCACAAACTTGAAGATGAAAAAAAGGGTTACAATGAACTTAGGTTTCCCTCTGACAAATTACATCAGATACTTCAAAAGTAAGTGGAAAATTTGAAAAGAAAACAAGCAGCACATGAGACTACTCTCTGCAGAGAAAAATAAGGACATTCACTATGCCAGCATCTCAGTTCTGGGCAAAACTTTGTAATTTTCAGCTGTAAGCCTTTTATGTCAGGTCTCCAACAATAAATCATGAGCAGCCTGCATCCAGTGCTTCACTAAGCTCTGATAAATTCCTAAAAGGGTTTCTGGGTGCTTCTAGACGCTGCACTGAATATTCCCCAGCAGCAACTGACATCTGTCACTGCACTGATTCAGTGCCATTAGAACTGTGGTAAACAGAAGGGGACAATATTAATTTGAAAGTTACTAATGGACACATATGTGGGTAGATCAGAGCTGGGCAATCACCAACCATAATAAATTTAACAAGAGCGAGTGCAGACCTCTCTACCTGGGACGGGATACTTCCAGTTATAGGTACAAACTGGGGTACACTGCTAGAGAGCAGTGCCGTGTAAAAGATCTGTGGAACACAAGTCAGCAGTGGGCCCTGACGCAAAAGGGCCAACCCATCTTGCACTGCCAGCTGGTCAGGGGACATGACTGCCACAATCTGCACTGCTGCAGCCACACCTCAAGTGCTGTGAGCACTTCTGGGAGCCAAAACCACAAAAAACTGTAAGAGCGTCCAGAGGATGGCATGACTGAAAAATAAAACAGTATTTAACAGACTCTCATAGCAAAGGATTGTTTCTCTCACTCTTAAGGATTAACATAACCCAAAAAGGACTTTGCCACTTTTATCAGAGAATAAAGATCCTCTGCACTGAAATACAGAAGTATTCTAAAAGCAGAAGGCTTTAAACATCTATTTGCATTACAGAATATGATGCCCCTCTGCTATAGAGAGAAAACCTATCAAGAAGGAATTGAAGACAAAAACTGATTGGAAAGCAACCCTAGAAAAATATTACCTAAACAGCAAGCCTTTGATAGCAAGTCAACATTTCTAGAACACAGAAGAATCCCTTGAGTCTGAAATACTACAAATGTAAGCAAAAGGTCTCCTAAATTCTGCTCTGAGTAATTCGAATGAAAAATGAAGACAGTGTCTGGATCGCTAATCCAGGAAAGGCTGATCTACACATTCTACTACGTCTGTTGCACACTCTTAAAATATGAAGTCCTAAAAAAATTAACTACCATTCTTCAGCACATGTCACCCTGAGATCGTGGCAAGGTTTGCTCATGTGAAACACTTGCACTGCACTATGTCCATGTGCCTTAGGAAATAAAGGTTTATTCTCCTAGAGCTGGTGCAGTCAGCTCTAGACTACCTCCTCTCCTGGGAGGGAGCCAGGCAGCTGCTTTGGCCAAAATACAGCCCAGACTGAAGGAGCAGACCAGGATAATAGACTCTAGCAACCAAAAAAGCTTAGAATTTGTTATTCAGATTATAGCTATCTTTAGCATAGTTCCTAATACCAGTGTGGATGAGAATTTGACTGGATCAGAATCATCTGACTTTCAGGGACAACTGGTCTTCCCTTAGACATTGTCCACACACAAGAAGTAAAACTGCACTTTGTGGAAGGTGGTGATCAAAAAATTAAAATGAGAAACAACTTCTTTATGTGCCATGTTTCTCATGTCCTGGATTTCAGCGAAAGCCCAGGAAGCTGTGGGTAGGACTGAACAGTGCAGGAATCCATGGTGGGGAAAAGGCAGGCACCAAGTTGTGTTGTTGGAAGTTTTATCCATGCCTGATAATGCACTAAAGCTCCAAGGAAAAAAAAAAAGGAAGAAAATCACTTTTCCCCCTCAACTGCTTCTAACACTTGGATATTCCTCCTTTTCATTAATTACATCATCAATTTGTTTCTGTTGGTGTCTTAATCGTCCTCAAAGCCATTTCACCCCTTTAGGTAGCACCAGCAGAACATTTTACATCTTGGTGTTGTCACAGAGCCTCAGAAGAAGGCCCTGGTCATTCTGAGATGAAGTCAGTCTGAGCTAAGTACTGCTGATGCACTTTTCCACAGGATTAGCCCCCAACACAAGTTTAATTTCCCACGTTTTCTAAGGTACAGAGAAGTGAAGAGTGTGGAAGATAGGCAGACAAAAAATTGGCTTAGGCTAACCTGGAACCTTGCATTTGTCTTCATGTCCTGTCCCCGTGTGTCTTGGAGGAAATCAACAATAACCAGAATTTTTATACTCCTTCTACCACTGAGCCACAAGTTATTACAGCAACCCAATTTCTAGGCAGATCCGCAAAATGTGATGCTAAGGTGAAAAATGTATGAACTGACTAAGGTCAAAGACACAATGGAATTCTAACTGGTTTCTCCCCTTTAAAGGCCTGTTTTCAGATTCCACCCCATTTCAAATATACTACACAGTACAGAGAATACAACTGGGAATGTTCCTAAACAAATCTTCAGCACTTGGCCATCTACACTGCTGATAATGCCTTTAAAATATAAATCATGATACAACAAACATTAGTTCCTCTAGGGTTCTCTTCAAGACATTACCTCACACAGCCCAGCAGGCTCAGTCATCTTTTTAAGTTAAGTCACAGGTTTGTCAAATGTGCCTCTCAATCAGGGCCTTAGATTACTCATATGATTAGAGTTAGAGCCAGAAACAAGACTCTTGGCATTCCAGTTATGACTAGTTGAGGAAATTGATATTGGCATTTTCAGCATCATTTGCTGTTTCTCCAGTGAATTACTTTCCTGTCTTTGATTCTCCTAAAGAAATTTCAGCCTTGTGGGAGAATAAAAGTAATTTAAAAACCTGGCAAATTTAACTTCAGGCAGAGTCTGAGCTTCCTGTTAGAATTAATGTACCTATTGATCTGTTAAAATAATAAACTAAAACTCACAGTCTGTCACAGAAAAGAGTAAGGTGTTTGAGGTCAAACGCTAATTTACCCTTTAAAGGAGGGGGGTATAGGGTTTCTTCAACCATATATAGGTTAACCTGGCAGCTTTCCAAGATAGGATGAGAAAAAAAATAGGAATGATGTCATGTGGAACACACAGGGAAACAATTGGTCATATGAAGCCATTTTTTTTTCTTTACACAGACTGAATTTCCAGTAATAATACAGAGATGATGCAAAACATTCATTCTTCTCAGGGACACATGTTAAACTGCCTAGTGAGAAAGCTTTTTTTTAGACCATGTTAGTTAACAAAGTTTATTTAAAAGTAGTCTTAATTCTCAGTGCACCTTCTGTGAACTTTTGTCCTCTTCCCTAATCTTCCCTCAATACAGCTGCAGCTATTACACAAGTTAGGAAGAAAAGATCTGCTTTAGATTTTCAATATCAAAGACAAAACAAATCAATTCTAATTTTTCAGGAGATGAAACCACTGATGCAGAAGGACATTAACTACTCTCTGCTTTTCAGTGGCACTGGAGCTGAGAATAAAGGATCTTACAAAGTGACAGCTACTGAGATTGAGAGGATGAAGAGAAAGGAAAAGTTTCTGCTCAGGAGGGGGCACTGAGAAGATTTACAAAAGGGACATCCTCTTTATTAATCCCATAATCCCTGATTATATCCACTGAGTACTTGGGTGCTGTCCAAGTGATGCAGATCCTTACACACTATAGGAATTTATGACCCAAAATTCCAAAACAAAATGAATCTTTTCTGCCAGCTGTCCTCCTCTAGCATCACTATGTACCTGTAGCTTTATTTCAAATTTAAAACCTGCTAACAAACAAACTGATATTTTCATTTCAACCAATTCAGTCATGTTTCTTTCTGGTATCTTATACTATGGAATTTTATCACAATAATTACCACAAAATCATATTCAAAAGCAAAAAACATATTGCATAGATGAAACCCAAAAGCAATATTAAACAAAAGAGCAGGAAATCTGAAATTGGCATCTATGATTTAGGCCTGACACTGGACCACAATATGCAAAGATGGCACATAGTGATTTACACATTAATTCTTTCTGCATCATTTGGAAACCCTTATCAGCATAGCTGCCAGTCCCTTAGTCTTGTTGCGTGCTTCAAAATGCCCCTGAATTTTTATTTCCCTGATCAAAACCGCTTGTGTGAATGTATTAGATATTCATCACAATTTAAAGTCAGATCTAAAAATATCGGTTTGGTTTGCCTTCCCTTTTTTTGCTCATTTTCTTTCTCTACCTAGTCTCTTTCCCTTTATTTTTTAGTTGCCTTTTGCTTAGCAAGTATTGGGTTTATCCAGACATGACCATTTTTCACCGAGCTTGTGACCAATGAGGCAGTCAAGAGCATTGACCTAAACAGTTCAATGTTCATTCAAGTTTGTCAGGTCACAAAATTCCTGGTAAGACTTTGAGCTGAGCCCGTGTTTCTGCAGAGGCATACAACAGCAAAAGGCTGAATGAAAAACAAACAAAAAGGACTTTTTTCACTTTTATTATTGGTTTCCTCTCCTCTTCCCTGCATTTGTCTCCTTTTCACATAAAAGAAGTAGGCTTGACTTCAGTAATAGCTTCTGCCCTTCTCAAATAACTCTATTAACTCTCTCTTAGCCAACCATCCCTACAAGGAACATTTTTTATTATCTCAAAATTGATTGTGCCTGCTGTTGTTACAAACAGCAACTCCCTTTTCTCCTGAATCTTTGGAATACATTTAAAAGACCTGCAATCATGCACTGCCCTTGGGATTAAACTGGCCACTGTACACTTCAAACTGCAAGCCCTGCTTTGCTGGCCAGTGGCACAGGCTACCTGCAACTGTCTTGCTCTGTATTTGTATTCAGTGTTTCTCCCTCCAAAACAATGCTGTTTCTCTAATGCAACACTGTGGAAATTAATTTGCAACATCGACACGTTTAAACCAGGTAACCTGGTTTATTTTCCTAAACTCACCACATTCCACAGACTGAAAGCAGAAATGCATAGTCCAGTATCAAGTTATCTTACATGAAATGCTTTAGCAGGCTCATTAGTCAATACACACATTCCCTTCCAAAGTTCATGGAAATTAATGTGAATGAACTGATTCTCTATTTCTCAGAGGTGGAACTAGTAATAATGAGTGTTACTGAAACTACAATTGTTAACAGAACTGTAATTAGGATTTTAACAATCAGAGTTACTAGCTAAATTTCAAGTCATCTTTTTATGGTCATGTTAATTAGGAGGGCATTACAAGGTAAGCAGTACCATATGCTTTCAGTGAAAAATTATTCTGTGAAGTTATCTTGCCTTCAGTATATTACATACAATCTTGAAAAGTAGCCTTTCTTGCAAGCAACTTGCATGCTATCAAATTTATGCAATATTTGAAGCTTTTTAAAATGTAAAGAAGAATTTTCACAGGCTCAATATTTAATCAGTGTTGAAATCTTGAGAGTTATCCCTGTATGAAAATGTAATCTGCCTTGGTTGCTCTGAGACAGAGCCCTGCCCTGAGCAGGGCTGCTCCCTCAGTTTGGGTGTGTGAGTGCACCCAGGGAGTGCCCCACGCTACTCTGGGGCTGGGGACATGTCCCAGGTCACACGTGGCACTGTGACCATGTTCATGGGGACTGAGGATGAGGGAAGAGACAAAGATCTGACTTTATGTTTCAGAACGCTTGATTCATTATTTTATGATATATATTATATTAAAACTATTATATTAAAATATTATATTAAAACTATACTATTACATTAAAACTATACTAAACTATTATATTAAAACTAATCTCTATTATATTAAAACTATACTATATTATATTAAAACTATACTATATTAAAACTATACTAAACTATAGTAAAACTTACTAAAAGAATAGAAGAAAGGATTTCATCAGAAGGCTGGCTAAGAGTAGAAAAAGAAGGAATGAATAACAAAGGCTTGTGGCTTGGACAGAGAGTCTGAGCCAGCTGACTGTGATTGGCCATTAATTAGAAACAACCACACGAGACCAATCACAGATGCACCTGTTGCATTCCACAGCAGCAGATAATCATTGGTTACATTTTGTTCCTGAGGCCTCTCAGCTTCTCAGGAGGAAAAATTCTAAGGGAAGGATTTTTCAGAAAATATCATGGTTGACATGGCACTACATCCCTGACCCGGCCAGGGTGCCCACAGCCCCAGCCTGCAGATAACCTGCACCCACGTGTGTTGGGAGAAAGGCTGGGGCATGCCCTGCCCAAGGCCAGGTAAAGGGCAGCCACTGCTCCCTTCCTGCCCTCAAAGCAAATCATTTCACACCAGGGAAGGTGGCAAGGCAGGAGTTACTCTTGGTAAACCCACACTGACTGTGCACAATCGCCTCTTCTCTTTCAAGTGCCCAGAAATGCTGCTCTGAAAGGACTCAGCTTATGATTTGCCCTGCGACAGACCCTGCAGGGAGTCACCTTCTGCTACTCTGGGACAACAGCACTTAGGCCACACTTCCCCTAGGAGATCATTTAATACTAGATATGTTATATTTCTATAATATAGCTGAACATGGTCTATCCAGCTCTGAAATCAGATTCAAAACTCACAAAGGCTGAAGTTCACTTTTGGATGAAGTGAGTGCTCAAGCCATTTGTGAACTAATGAAAGCTGCTACTGCATTAAGCGACAGGACAGCTTTATTACCTGCTGTAGCTACATTAAATATTTTTCTTATCTGAATGACAAAATTTTGATTCTTGTAACTATATTCCAATCAGTGTGACAAGTATATAAAATTTAAACTGACTGTATTATGATAAGGTCCTTTGGAATGGCTAAAAGCAAAATTCAAATCTGTCATCCAAGACAATTAGGAAATATTTCTCTTATTCTAACTACTTACGTGCATTTTGCATAGAAGTCACATGAAGATTACCTGTCATTCTACAATATCAACATCCATCAAATGACAACGTCTTCCATTATCAACTGTTTGTTATAACAGAAACAGAGTCCCTGAAATACAATGTTCTAGAAGGATAAATGACTCTCACTTTGAAAATAAATGTCCCTGCTTCACCTCAGTGTTTATCTTCTATGAGTGCCAAAGGATGCTGAGACATTCATCCAGCAGTGGGAGGACATTATCCCATTGCAATGTTCTGTTCTGATATTCTCTCTTAAATAATCCAAAGTCTATTATCAACATCCCAGATCTACAAAGCTTCATCTTTGTCTGTGTTCTGTGTACACTGGGACCAGCCCTGGAAGATACTCACATGATGGGGCCTTTTAGAGAACCTTGAAAAGGGTTTCACTGTTTTGTGGCCTTCTGTCCTTAGCTCTGAGACACTGACTGAGCCCAGCAGGGAATCTGTGCCCCTCTGTGCCACTGTGTGCCCTTCTCTGCCCCTCTCTGCTTCTGCAGGCTCATCCTACAGCCCCGCTCCGTCCCATCTCTTCCCACAGTTAGCCAATAGCAAATGTGAAAAAAAAAAAAAAATGGGGCACACTTGTGATGGTGTTCACAGGGGTCTTAGGATGAGGGAAGAGATGAGGATCTGACTCCATGTTTCAGAAGGCTGATTGATTATTTTATGATATACATTACATTAAAACTATACTAAAAGAATAGAAGAAAGGATTTCATCAGAAAGCTAGCTAAGAATAGAAAAAGAAGGAATGACAACAAAGGCTTGGGACTCGGACAGAGAGTCTGAGCCAGCTGGGCTGTGATTGGCCATTAATTAGAAACAACCACATGAGACCAATCACAGATGCACCTGTTGCATTCCACAGCAGCAGATAACCATTGTTTACATTTTGTTCCTGAGGCCTCTCAGCTTCCCGGGAGGAAAAATCCTAAGGAAAGGATTTTTCATAAAACATGTCTGTGACATACACTTATGTTTTTAATGTTTGATTCAAATAAGAGCCAACAGCAAATTTTTAATCAGTTTGGTAAATTTCATTTTTGAAGGCTTATGACTGTGCTCACTTTAAGGTCTTGAATATAAAAATGTATTAATTAATTTTAGTGATTTTAGGTATTTCAGCTCAGAAAACCATTCTGTGAACTTATAATTGCACTCCCACCTGCCAAGATATAAGCAAAAATGCAAGCCTTTTGTAGAATGACGCATTTAGCTGAATGCTTTCCTCTGATACAGAATATAACTAAGCCCAGAATACTGAAAATATGCTCAGGGCGTACAATAACATCAGCATTTCAGCTTCAAAAAAGGCCTCTGACCTTCTCTTTCGTACCTGTCCCTTTCATACCCAGAGAAATTGGCCTGAACGTTCTTCTGAGCCCACCTATTCAGCCTGGCTGCAGGATCAGGGTCACATAGATACAATTGACAGAAAAAAAAAAAAAAGAAAACATTTATTCCACCAGATACTGCAAGAAAAACATGCTACACCTCCTTGAAGGAAATCTCTTGATTCTGTTTAGGGCTTATTATCAAATAGCATCAGGAATAAAAGTGGATGGTTTTTGTCACACAAAGGACATGGCAGCATCCTAGGTGTGCACTACCTTGTCATGGTTTTCTCACCACTGAAGCTGTGCAGATTTATTTATTCATGCAGAACTTGGAAACAGGAAACACAAATTAGGTTCCCAGCTAAGTCACTAGTGAAAAAATGAAGTGAAAATGAAGATATGGGAGTCTACATCTATTTAGAAACATAAAAATCAAATACTAACAGAGAATACTAGGAACAATATCTTCATCTCCCAGTGTTTTGAACCTCAGAGAGTTTTCCCCATTCTTTTCTGCGTTATGAATTCTACTCTTCCATGGCCAGTGTCATGGAAGGGTAGAATAGAAATCTTCTCTCTTTAGGTTTAATCGAAAACAAGCTCTCAAACCACTTTGAGCCTTTTTTCTCTGATCCTACTTTGGGGTTGAAGCCTCCTTAGTTGAAAAATTCAGCTTTTAAAGCATTCCACAATACACCTATACCATAGTGAAGATTTCATTTTTAAGGTTTAACTAACATTCAACAGGAGTTCCTACACCAATGGAGTTTCAGTCTCTAGATGCTTCCAGTTACTTAGTTTCATACATTTTTAATAGAGTCTGGACATAATTTCCAATTAAAAAGAAAATCATAATGTGAATTTCATATTCACGTAAGACCAGTGGGGGAAAAAAAAACCCAGGAAAACCAGAAAAAAACCCTAAAAAGATGCTGCCTCTCAAAGCAATATCAAGGTTTTTGCCTGACCTAGAAGTATTTTAAACATACACATTTCATTTGATGTGAGCACTGAAGTATTTTTGGTTCCACAGAATCTCTTTAAAGTTAATATAAAACTTGGAACCACTTCTAGGTTTCTGGACACACAGGAAAATGTTTATATTCGTCTTTCTGCATTTGGCAGGGGAAGTCCTCAAGAACTATAGTTTGGCAAAAATAAGAAAATGTCACCCAAAGTATTGATGTTGTCAAAAGGAAAGAAGGGCCTAAACCAAAAAAAACCTGGGCTACTGCATAGAACACCAAGATCAAAGTGATTTTCCAAGTGCTACATGAGAAGCCAGCAGGACAGGAGAGGCCACACCCTGCGCTCTGTGTCCTGAAATATGCAGCACCCATGTCACTAGAAAATCACTGGGGATTCTGACATTTCAAAACCTGCTCTTCTGTGTCAACATCCTTTATAAGATTTACAAAACAGTTATAAACTACTGCTTTTTTCCTTACGATTTCTGTTGTGCTTCTAAACTCACAGTGCTTGCTGTCAGTTCAACTTTGCCTACCAATGCTTGCCCCACAAGTAAGTCTACACCTGAAGAGATCTACAAGAAATACTGAAAGAATTTTAACAACCTCATCACTGATACATTATATTTGCTGGGTGGACAGCATTCAGATACTTTCTACTTTAGAAGTCAGATCTGTCCATAACACTTGCTTATTTTCCCTGACATTAACAGTATTTATTTAATTTTTGAAAACATACAGCCACAACTGTTAAGTTGTAACATCAAGAGCATGCAGTAAATGTATTTGAAGAAATAAGCAACACATTTTTAAAAGGAATACAAAAATCCAAGCTTGCATACTTGGTTTTTTGTTGTTTTTCTTTTTTTTTTTTCTTTTAGCGACTAGGTTTTAGAATTTAAAACAGTAAAACTAAGATGCAGGACACAGTAAGTAAATACAAGTTAGGGCAACAGGATGCCTTAACCTAAGGCACCTTTCACATCACCTTAAAAAAGTTAAGATTCTGCAGCAAAGTACTTCTAGGAAATCATTAAGGATTAAGTCAGCATCATGCTACATTTCACTGAAATGCAGTCACCTCTGGGACAAACACAAAATTCAATTTAAAGAGTACATCCTCTGCAAAGTAGTTAAAAGAAGTTTCCAAAATTGCAGCGACACAGCAGCAAACTGAGCTTATTTGGCCTACCATGTACATCCTTACAAGCCTCAGCACTGATTATGTGTGGTAAATTTGTTTTTATTGGGCAGATTCCTGGGACAGCAGAAAGGAACTGAATTATGGGATTCAGTTATGGCTGTGTCATAAACCAGGGGGACATGAACATCTCTGAACCCAGGAAGGACTGGAAGCCCTGAGCACCTCCAGCTGTCACACCCCAGTGTTCCAGGTCACAGCCAGTGAGGGGATGATCATTTTTATATATACATATTAAAAATATAATATAAATAATACATATATTATATAACATTTATCATTATATATAATTATAATAATTATATTATATATTTATTATTATGCTATATAATAATAAATATTAATTATATTATGATTAATATATATTATTATATATTCTATAATGTGTATATATATTATAGAATATGTATATTATCAGTTGTAGTTTGCCTGGGGAAACTTTGCCCCAGGACTTTGGAATAGAACGAATCCATGATTGTCTGCATCAGACACCTGAAGCATGTCCAGGGCACAAAAGCACAGAGGTATGTGCAGAAATACTAGGGCTGGAAATAGGTATTGTATGTATCATTACCCTAAAACCCCAAAGGTGGCCCTTGTAACCCCCATTCTCCTCTGCTACACTGAGAAACCACCAGCACTCAACTCCTGGCACACCATCACGCTAAATATTTATATAAAACTTCATTAGAAATTCAAAGAATGCAAATTGTAAGACAATTTGTAAATGTTCCTCCCTGATTTTAAAAGTACTACGCGGCAGCACTATGAATTGTACAGGTAAATCTGGGCTATAGCTCAAGGAGAACAGACAAGGTGTTTGCATAATTCTGTTCAGATCAATAAGGCTTGAATAATAACTAAGCCCATAAAGACATAAAGAGACTTCAGGGAACCTACTATTACTATTGAGGAACTGCCTTTGCACCTAATTTAGACATACAATAGACAAACTATTACAAATCTAGGATGCTTGTTAATTGTTTTGTTATATATATAACATTTGTAATGGCTCTCACAAGTCCAAAATTAATAATTGATGATCCATTCTTTGGAAAATAACCTAAAGTGTTTAAGATATGTATAATTTGCCCATAGAGGTGTATTTTCTTTTTAATGAAGTATTTTCTGAACTGCCACAGAAGTATCTTAATTTCATGTCCAACATTTATTCTCTGAGATTAAGAATAAAGCATTAAAATCAATAGGATTAAAAATGTATAGATAAATAATACCTCTTACACTGCTTCCTAATATTAGCAGAATACTTTTAGCAGAGAAGTGTATTAAAAGGGGTAGGTTACAAATAAAATCATTCCAATTAATAATTTTAATTGTTCAGTTACATATTCCATTAGGATTCCATAAAGCACACTGATGTACAGCTGAACTAAACCTAAAACTCCATTCTGTGTCAACCTTCCTATTTTTCAAGGTTATTTTTTTAAAATTAGTGCCAGAGTTAATTTACAGAACAGGAGTCAGAGGAAGATACTTGCCCCCTAAAAAACCCCAGACATTTGTTCCCACACCTGATGTGCTCAAATTCTCCACAACTCCTGCAACCACGATCATTACCACCATTTTTGTGCATTATAAAAGTAAAAAATTCCCACTAAGTATGATCTAAGAACTCAGCAGCCTCATATATTTTGTTGTTTTGCTTCTTCTCATCCTAAAGATTTCAACTTTTATTCTTCCCCAGCTCATATTATGTATTTGCTTATAGCAATCTGAGTATGCTTTCCTTCCAGTGATTTTTATTGAGCTTCACCTCACCCTGCAGGCAGTGAGATCCTCAGTACAGGAAATTTGCTGTGTTTGTGGCTGCAGCTGCAGAGTTCCTGCCACTCCTGGCTCACTGGGATGTTCTGCCCACCCAACACCCAAGCTCATGGCAGGGAAGCAAAGCAGCTCTTCACCTGCTGCCTAAAGCCAGCACCTGAAGGGGTTTTTTGGCAGTCAGTGACACGATGAGCCACATGCTGCTGAAACTCAGGTTTATTTGAAGAAGTCTTTGGGCCTTGTTTGAGATACCATCCCTTGAGTACTGCTCATGGAAATCTCCCTAATTGCCAACTGACAACACACAAATATTTCCTTCCCGTTTTCCTTCCCCACCCTTCTTGCTGCTGTGGCTGGGGGAGAGGGAAGCCTCCTCTCTTCCAAGTCCTCCAGCTTGGCTTACAAACTGAGACCGTGTTCACAGGGGTCTGAGGATGAGGGAAGAGACGAGGATCTGACTCCATGTTTCAGAAGGCTTGATTTATTATTTTATGATATATATTACATTAAAACTATACTAAAAGAATAGAAGAAAGGATTTCATCAGAAGGCTAGCTAAGAATAGAAAAAGAAGGAATGATAACAAAGGCTTGTGTCTCAGACAGAGTCTGAGCCATCTGACTGTGATTGGCCATTAATTAGAAACAACCACATGAGACCAATCACAGATGCACCTGTTGCATTCCACAGCAGCAGATAACCATTGTTTACATTTTGTTCCTGAGGCCTCTCAGCCTCTCAGGAGGAAAAACCCTAAAGGAAGGCTTTTTCATAAAATGCGTCTGTGACACAAATGCCCACACAGACAGGATTGTGCCAGGGAACACCAGTGATCTCTGCTAGGTTTATCACGTTTACCGAAGTTTCTAAGGGGCATGTTGTGGATTTTAACCATAGAAAACTTAGGCAAAACAAAGCACTGCTGAGCAGAGCTTGCTCAGCCCATGGTGGCCTTCCCACATCCCAGCAGACCCACCATGGTGGGTGTTTGGGACCCAGCACCTTGCACACAGCCTACGCCGTCCTGGGCAGGGGCACAACACCATCCAACTCTCCCATGGTCCTGGCTTTCAGCTCCTTCTATTTTCTAGGATAAAGAATCTCCTCAGAAAAGCTGCAAAATTCAATTTTGTGACAGTTTTGAAGGATCCTGGGATGGCTCTAAGTTCAGCCAAGCTGCATCTTGAAAAAAACAATGAGCTACTGTGGTACTGTTTGACTGCAGATTCCAAAGGGAAGCACTGCACTGGATATACTCCATTTAAATCAACACGTACATTTTTCTGTTCAACACCATGGGCTGCAAAGTTTCTAATGTTCAAAAAACCCTAGAAGTTGTCAGATTATTCAGAGGATGTAGCAGAGCCTTTTATATTTGTTCTGCATAAACCTCCACAGACGTAGCAGGCCACGACATTCCAGCAAAAATATCTCAGTACAAGCAAGACTGAAACAAATAGTCAAAAGGAACATCAAAGAGCAAAGCAGCAAGAGCTTGCTCTTCTAAAGTTATCAGTTTTCATCACTGAAGTGGAGAGATGAGAGACAGAAGAGCAAATGCCAGATGCAGTCATGTAAACCAAGCTATGGAACAGGGAATGTGAGATGTCCAACAAACACTGCAATTAGCAGAGAGACAAGGACTGCTGACTGAAATATTAAATCTCTGTCTACTTTCTACTGTTACAATAAATAGCGGTATTTACTCATGCTATCACTGCAGGTGGTTACAAGTTTTTTCTAAAAAACCCCAAAAACCAAAACACCACTACCCGTTGAAGTGTTCAGACTGTGAAATGCATTTACCTGAACTTCAGTAAAGTGTTATCAAAGAATGCTTTACACTAAGAATGTTCAGAAATGAACCTCCCAGCTTTGAATTTTGTCAGTGAAGAAAAACACCAACAAGGTCCAAAGCTGTCAATCAGTTCTTCACAAACAACTGCAGCATCCCATGAATCAATACATGCATTCAATATATACACAAGAATTATTACAGAGCACTCCAGGGTACCTTCCTCTGTAGTGCATAGAATTATTTCAACATTAATTTTGTTACACATTTTTAGTACCACAAGCACACCAAAATTAGGGTCACATGAAATCCCAGATCGAATTTCTCATGGGGGATGTAAAAGCCAAATTTTCCAGCATGCACAAAAGGCCTCTGGTTCAACACAGTGTGGAAACTCCAAGTCTCTTAGCACCCCTGTGTAGCTGAATCTCTGCTTCTGCTCTTACCTAAATCAACATACCAAATGGTCTGCAAATTGCATTCAAAATTTTATGATAATTTTAAACAGTTCTCCCTCCTCCTTCCATTAAAGATGAAAGTATTTAAAAATCTACCACACAGCTCTTCTCCTTAAACTATGTTCATCTGTAACCTAGGGCTGGTGAGATGAAGAAAAGCCTGAAGAAAGTGCAAAGTTATGACACATTTCCCTGTGCAGCATTTAAAGGTTCAAATATAGCACTTCATCCATTTTAATAACAGCTTTAGGAAATTGAAGTAAATGTAAAAAAAAATCCTGTGCAACTTTTAAAATTGAACTCTCGCATAACCTTTAAAACATTACTATGAAACAGCTGTGCTGCTTTTTCCAAGAACCACTGCCTTTCCTCCTTTTCATCAACCTAAATAAAACCAAAAATAAGGATGAAAAAGAAAACAGAAAACTGACACACATTAAATTTCACTCACTTTTACCCTTTGACTCCCTTTGTGCTTAACACATTACTACTAGCTACTTTCTCATCTAAGAACAACATTCTGTCCTTAAAATGACCGTGTAATAATTAAGTTAAATTTAAAGCTCCCCAAAACACAATGATAGTTTTTCTTTTACATTCATACAGCTAAAATAATACAGATCTGATTTTCTCCCACATTTTAATGGGCAAACAATCTACTAAGAGAGCAGATTTTAAGAAGTGTTCAGGGGAAATGCTGAGGGCAAACACTCCTCCTGAGTTTTACCTTCACACAGAACTGATAAACCCCCCTACTCCCAAGATGCTGCAGAGAAGTCCAGGTTCCTGAGGTTCCTCATCCATTGTGTGACAACAAAATTCTGCCCCACCCAAGGACTCGAGCCCGGCTGTGGGTAATTGGGTAATTGGGTAATTGCCACCACCTGGCACTACCCAGTCCCACCTGTACCCCTGCCTGCAAAACCTCCAGACTCAACAATGTGTGGCACAGTTATTTCCACTGCAAACACCTGTGACTTAATGACAGCCCACCCAGAAAACAGGTGAGAAGAAATTCTCAGTAAGCAAGTCAATTGAATCAGCATAAAAATTCTGTTTGCTTCATGTGCTATGTCAGTGCTTTACAGCAAAGCCAAAGATGGTTCTTCAGGTAACAGAGATGAACCTGGTTGTCATTTCCAAGCGGGCAGGGGGTTAAAATATTTTTTTTTGCAAATGAATGGGAACTAAGAATTCAGCATGTACATTTTGCAATATCCATCATTTATACAACATGATTTGATAGCATGAAATGGCAAGCTGGGGTGCCTTATGTCACTGCTGTGCACGATGGAAGCCATGCAGGACAGGCCCAATGCCACCAGCACTGTGCTGACTCTGTCCCCACAACCAGCCTGCTGTGGGCACTCTGCCATGCACCAGCTTCTGAAAAGGTCCCAGGTGCTGTCCTGGAAATGTAACATAAAGATTCTTCAACTGATTTCTATTTCTGCATGGATGAACCAAGCAGAATGGTCCCATTTGCTTTAGAAATGAATCAGAACTGAAGATATGGCTTGAGCCCTCTGAAACAGTGATTTTGCAATAGGGAGGTCAACATAGTTTGTGAATGTTGAGGTTCTCCAGCTCTTAAGTGAGAATGATTTTATATATTGCTACAAATACTTAACAGCTCCCTGGAAGATTAAATTAATTTCTTACTCCTCAAATATACATGTGTCACATACCTTTGGTCTACTCTGAAAAGACCCAAGTATACTTTACAGCTTCCAGACAGGACACACACTGGAATCTTTATTTCATTTTTAGAACTGCAGTGAGCAAACACAAATTGAAAAGAAGCCTGAATATTCTAAATAGTCTTCATGGTTTTATTATTTTTAAATTTTTACACCTCAGTGAAATTTGTTGCGTAAGAGGAGAGAACCCCACAAACTTGGAATCATTTTGCATCATCCCAGCAACACTTTGTTCAATGCCAGTGAATCAGGTGAGCAGTGGGGCAGTTTTAATAGGCTGGTTGGCCAAGGTAGGCTATTGCTGTACAAATGACCCTAAAGTGTAGATGTTGTTCTTTTTTTTATCTATTCTTCCTGCATGCTTGCCCTTTAGCACACAGCCCAAGCGCAGTTTTGTGGCTGTGGCACAGGACAGGCTCTGCAGCGCCTGCACACCAAGCTCCTCACAGCCCTCTCCAGCCTGCACACAGTTATAATCACCTCTGTGAGCAGCCTGGGGGAATCTCCAGTGTGTACACAGGGTTATCTGTAGGCAACAAGGGGGCATTTGTAGGAAAGGCTCTTTGGTGAATAAAGCAATGCACACAGATTTGTTAACACTTGCATGCCCCTTGTGTCAGTCTGAATGCAGCCAAGGGAGGACAGACAGTTCTCCTAAATTTTTGTACCACAGCCCTAAAAAATGCTCTTGTGTAACAAATCTGTGCTTTTATACTGAGAGCAATTTTGTACAGATACAATGTGTATCTCTCACTGCAGCTCTACCTTTAATGATGGTTTAAAGGAAGGTGCGTAAATGTCTTTGCATTCATTGTGTACACTGGCTAAAGGAATTTAGCTTGAACGCCAAGTTAAAAAAATTACCTCTAAAATAGACATGGTGTCCTTCAGATGACAAATAAAGCAGTGTAGAAAGGCAGCAATTTCCAATGAATTGCCTCTAGAGCAGACAGTTCTGGCATGTATGAAGGAACAGGCCTCGGTCTGTGATGGAGCTTAATTTGCTTTTGCTTACTGCTATCTCAATTTCATAGCAATGATTTATCCCACACTCAGAAATATTCTATTGAGGAAAAAATCAAGCCTTTTGACATCTGAAGACACCAGATTACCTCATCTATATGGACAGTCCTTCCTCACAATTCCTTATAAAAAGACTAGGTAGCTCTTTTCTGTGCAGCATAAAAAGGGCAAGTGCCTTTTCACAGCATGGAAAAAGTTCTCACTTTTGCACCTGCCTTAATTCAGGCATGAAATCACAGAATAGCTGACAAGACTGTTAGCAGTCTCCTTAAAATATTGCTTGCTCCATCAGTGATGTCATCTGTGATTGTCACATGTTGAATTTTAGGAAATTCAACACTGTCACCATGATATTTTCTGAAAAATCCCTTCACTGGGATTTTTGTCCTGAGAAGCCTCAGAAAAGAAATGTAAACTATAATTATCTGATTGCTTGGAATGTGGTTTGGAGGTTGCTTACCAACAGGTGCATCTTTGATTGGTTCCATGTGAATTGTTTTTAATTAATGACCGATCCCAGTCCAGCTATGTCGGGACTCTGGTCTGTCATGGGTTTTTATTATCATTCTTGTCTAGCTTTCTGATGCATCTTCTTTCTTTCTTTAGTATAGTTTTAGTATATAATTTCATATAATATAATGTAATATAATGTAATATAATGTAATGTAATTAATGTAATGTAATGTAATATAATATAATATAATATAATATAATATAATATAATATAATATAATATAATATAATATAACATAATATAATATAATATATAATTTCATATATCATAATAAATCAGCCTTCTGAGAACTTGAGAGTCAAATTCTCATCTCTCACCTCATCCTGGGGACCCAACAATGCTGCAAACACAGGGCAGGATGAAGAACTTTGCTCCCACACCACGAATGCCTTGGCACACAGGACAGAGCGCTCAAGCAGAACCTGAGCGCTGGAGTCCAACCTGGCCATCTAACACGAAAAGTTAAGCAATTCTTTGTTGACAGTCACTATTTCCATATGTCGTGGAAGATACAGAAGGAGCCAATTCCTGGCTGGAATAAATAAGTAAATAAATATTAGTGTTCCTGTGTTAGTTCTGTGGCCTCGTGGCAGCACTGCAGGAGCTGCGTGTCGCAGGACGCCGTGCTCTCCTCCACACAAGGCCCCGAGCTTTGCCTCCCTGAGGCACGTTTGCATTTGAAGGATCACCAGAGCGTGGCTGTGGCAGGGTGCTGACAGCACTTCCAGAATGATCTGACAGCAATTCATCAGCTCTGAGCTGTTAACACAGTGCTTTTGTGACTTCATGGCTCAGTCCAGCTCTGATCAGGGCTCTATCCCTACCTTGGTCTAATAAAACACATACACACTCCCAGTGTGAGTGGAAAAGCTGATAGGAAAATATTGATTTTATTTTAACCCTTACTCCAGTTCATTTAGTGGGAAATAATGCTGTGCTGAACACATGCCCCAGACTTTACCTTTCCAGGTTCTGCCTGCCTAAATTAATGTCCTGGGCACTGTGGCAGCTACACAGCCCAGATCAGGCCATGCCAATACACTCCACTAATTTAGGATTTTCCTCACCCTTTGCTAAGGGCTATCTCCCTTATCTGCTATGTGTTGAAAAGGGAAAAAAACCACAGGTATTGTGGGGAACTATGTGATGTGAGATTCCTCTGTACCTAAAGACTCCTGCCTTTTCATGCACTTACAACTTAAAATAAACATTCTCATTATTTTAATTTGGTTGAAGCAACCAAACTAACACCTTTAAACTAAAAAAGGGAAGTGGGGAAAAAACCTCCCATTCTTCAAATCTGTTTCTAAAAGTCATAGTAGAGATGCCACACAGTCACTTCAAAAGGTCCAGCCCATCTTTTGTAGCATTTATTAAACTTGGATTCATTCCTGTGACCAGTTAGAGGAACTTTTCAGTTTGATGCCTGTCAAGCATTGTTTTGGTAGGTACATCACTGTAAATACAAAGGCTGAAATTTCCAAAGCCACACAGAAACCTGGATTGAATATTTTAAAGCTACTTACTGTTCCTCAGGGTAAAATTCTTTCAGGAAGCCAACAAGAGTTTTAATGCACTTAACTGCCTCTGGCTACGTTACTACTCCTTCAAGTTAAAATGGTGACATTTCACTTAAACCCATAAGATTTTGTGATTTCTGGCCTAAGATGGTCATACTAACAATGACTTGATTTCATGACAAGAAACATAACCTAAGATGGCACAAACACTAAAAACCTTTAGTAGTTTTATTTATAATGAGTAGGTTAACTGACCTTTTTATCACGCATTAAATGTAATACATATTTCATATTATTGTGATTAAAAAGTTTCAGGGAATGAAAGCAGATATCTGCATTTTTAATGACACTAAATGTGCATTTCAGTTCTGCCTGTCAGTGCGCAATTAATTCAAAAGGGTCTGCTAGAAGATACAAATAATAATCCCAAGACTAACAAAGTGGTACCTTAAATAAGGGCAGATAATTTGGTTAATTGGACTACCTATTTAGGCAGAAAACTGGACTCTTCCCAGGCATATACCTTTATAAAAGCAAACAAAAATCTGCTAGAGGTCCCTGTGTAAAGTAATGAGGGGGTAGAGATGTTTGGAAATGAATCTCTTCAAGAGCTCCAACAAAATGCTACAGGAAGCAGGAGATGTTGTCTGAGAGGCCTGGATATGGGGACTTCTGTTTTGTCATCTGCTGATCCTGCTTGGTTCGTACCTGTGCATCAGTGATGCTCTAGTTTGAAAAAGATGGTGTTTAACGTGGTTTGGCTGTTTGTCACAGGCTCCAGGGAGGGCTTAGTCCCGGACTGAGTTGTGATTTCCTGTGTTGTTCCCTGGGAAACACTGATGCAGCCTAGAAATTAGGACGATTCTGTGGTTTGTCTTAGAAGAGAAGTAACACAGCCAAAACTTGAGAAAATAAATCTAATCCAGTATTCTTAAAATGCAGTGCCATTTGTCAGTGAGGGGTGCAGGGCCATGGGGATAGTGTTCTGGAATCCAATTATCTTCATGATATTATGCTAGGAGGCTTTTTACATGTGAAAAAGGGGAGGGGGAACAGTTGGTCTTATCAGATTTTTTAAACCTTTTCTCATTCCATCTCCTTTTTATTCCACCAAAGTAATTTATTATTGCTATTGTTATTATTTGGGGGAGGGTGGTACTTCAGCCATTTCCTACGGTGTATTTCAAACATGTTCACTGGGAAGTGGGACATGTTAGAAAACAATGGTTTATCCTAAAAATCTGTTCCATGTGCAACTACTAGTGTCGGGGAAAAGCTGCTTCACGAAAACTCCACTAGTGTCGCCATGATATTTTCTGAAAAATCCCTTCGCCAGGATTTTTCTCCTGAGAAGCCTCAGAAAAGAAATGTAAACAATAATTATCTGATTGCTTGGGATGTGGTTTGGAGTTTGCTTACCAACAGGTGCATCTTTGATTGGTTCCATGTGAATTGTTTTTAATTAATGACCAATCCCAGTCCAGCTATGTCAGGACTCTGGTCAGTCAGGGGTTTTTATTATCATTCTTGTCCAGCCTTCTGATGTCGCCTTTTTCCTTCTTTAGTATAGTTTTAGTATACAATTTCTTTTAATATAACACCATAAAATAATAAATCAGCCTTCTGAGGACTTGGAGTCAGATTCTCATCTCTCACCTCGTCCTGGGGACCCTCACAACAACACCACAACACACTAGGACACTGAAACATTCCACTGCATAAAAGCAAATGGGAATTTAGATTCAGGCCCTAATTCATGGTCTACCTGAAAACTAGTCAAGAGTATTAATACCTCTTAAATGGCCTTACTGCTGAAGTTCCTGCATCTTCTGTTATTCTTCTTTCTTTCAAGTAATGTCCTCTTGTAAATGTCAGCCTGAACAAGAGCACAGTAGTGTAATATTCAATGAGATCTCTATCAATAGAAACCACAGGAAAAAATCCTCCACTTCAAATCAACAGAAAAAAAACGGAAAGTGGTGGTTTTTCACAACTCTAATTAGAATGGTATCGATGTTTTATCTCTTCTCTCTATAATTTTCACTTAACCATTTTATTGCATCTTTCTATTTTCTGCTTGATTTTTTCTCCCATTAAATTTATTTTCTGTTTTATCTTTCAGCTACATCTAGAATTTACAATCTTTCATTCCAGAAGCACAATTTCTTTGCCTTTCTTTGTTCTCTTCTGGCAGGTTTAGTATTAGAAATCATAAGAGAAGGGGAAGGAGTATAATAACAATATCAGGCAGATGATTTATCATGAAAATTTTAGGCTAATAGGCCATGTCAAAGCCTGTAAGAAAATGTATGAAACACTGTCTGTGTTTTAGTGAGCTCCAAATATTACATTAAAAAAATTATGACAGGTGTAATTGACAATATTAGTATGGTGATAAAACTAACTGGAAATAGGACATTGTCTTTAAAGGTTACACACTAAGAACCAGAATTCAGACATAAAATTATCTGAGCTACTTGAGACATGCAGTCAACAAGTCAAGTTTTCTTTATTTTTACAGGGTTTTTTGACTTTATCCTCTGTATTCAATGCAAAATAGGACAGGAAAAGCATACACGCTAGACTTAAGAGTGAAGTCTCTGAGTCTCTCAAATGATACAGGGCATGGCCAGCAGAAGCTTTTCTGAAAGATGTTCCAGCGAGGAAAAATCTCCTGTGATGCTTCAGAGCTGAACCAGCCAATAGCTCCAAGTCTCCTGCCATGGACTTTGGGTGGGAAAACTTTTATCCCTGAATATCATATTGCATGTGTTTGGCCTTCATCCCTTGATTTTGCTGATAATAAAGGATTGTCCATTCAGTAACACAGCTTAATGAACACTGAAAGTGTGAGCAGTTGGAGAGTTTTTCAGTGGCTTTATTTAAAGACAATTTTGTCTCCACAAAAAGGAGAGGGATAGGGCATCCAGGCAGAGTCACTGCCATTAGCACGAGGATGCTGTGCTCTGGTTTTTTGTTTCTCTGAAGCACAAACTAATAGCTCTGCCCAAAAAGTTTGATTGTGTACAGGAACATCTAACAGGCTGGAAAGCACCAGATCACCAACTGCAGCTCCTATCTCCAGCACCAGACTACAGCAGATTTAGAGTTGTACCCATGGTGATGTTTACCAGAGCCCTGGGAAAAGAACCCAGAAGTGTTTCTCCTCCTCCTGCTGCAGCACAGGACAATATTTTGCTGAGGTCACAGAGAAATCTCTCACCTAAACAACAAGATACCATTGCGGGAGCCCTCAAAGCTGTGAGCAGTCCAGTGATGCAACTTATTTCTGGGACTCTAAAATGTCTCCACTAAATAAAGAGAGGCTGATATGCCTAATTTTTCTAAAGCAGAGTAGTTAATCCTTTTTCCTGCTTTAATTTCAAGTATTCTATCATTCAGTGTCCACTGCCCAACCTAATGTAAAGTCATGAAGTCTAAAAATATGGCAGAATCCATCAATCTTCTTACTTGTATTTTTATTAATTTTTGAATTTAAAATGAATTAAATTCTCATATTAATTTAATGATCTCATAAAAAGGAATTTAATACTTTTCCCAAATTAATTAAACCCCACTGAACTCATCTGCTGCTATCAGCAAGGCTTCAAAAATTCATAAAAGCAGCTGGCAGTCCTTGTAAACAATTGCTGTTCCTCATAAGACCACATTAAGCTCTCTATCCCAGCAAACTAGGAAGCATTAAATAATTTTAATGACAAAAGTTATTATTTAAATGGAATTATCATGCCAACATTTTTTCTACAAGTGGACTCTCTCACCTAACTTGTTTCTGTTCTCACAGAGTGTCTAGCAAATTAAGGAGGATCCTGACATTCAAGAGTTGTGATATTCAAATATTTGGCTTAGCAGATATGAAGAATGTAGTAAAAAATTCAGTGGCAAGCCTAAAAATAGATTACAAAGGATTAGATCTTAATAGTTGTTACAATATGGCATTCTAATGATGAATTATAGATAAACAGAATATATAACAATCACAATCTCTGCCATTTATTCTTTAAAAAGGTATTTTAAAACTGGGTATTCACTGAATAAACAGCTTTGATGAAGAAGGAACAGCTAAATCAAGCACTATTGCTGTGTGCACAGAGTCAAATATTTCATTTTGGTAACACTGGAAAGTAGGCTTCTATGGAAATGTTTATATGAATGTACCTAGTCTCTGCAGAAAGGTCACTAGGAGAAACAGAAATCTCAGGGCATGTGTGGAACTGCTGAAGCTGCTGTGATGTGGGGATGTGTGGATCTGCTGCAGGGCTGGCCAAGGCCAAACACCCTTGCCACGATCCCCCTGCATCCATACAGAAACCCTATGGCTTATGCCTTTACCAGTGATAAGAAGAACACAAAAAGCCAGTCCTTAAAGTCAGAAATTTAAAAACTGCACAACTACAGACAAAGCAAATAAGCTTTATTTATTGGAATAAAAAAAATCAATGAAAAACAATTACTAGAATTTTTAAATACTAAAAGCTCACTACACTCTTTCCATGTCATGAATCTTACAGCACTTAACAATTCTGAATATTTCTCATCAGGGAGCTGGTAGTCATCAGAATCTCATTACTCAAGCAGGCAGCATCCTGATTGCTATCATCCACCTATTTACTAAATCAGATATGAATATTCAGCCAAGCACTATCATGTAAGTGGGAGCCCCCAGGGGAAAGTAGCCTTGCTCTTTACTATATACAGAAGAAATGCTGCTCCTTTTCCCCCTTGTATAAAATATGTAAAGGTTTCTGAACCAGGGATTTCTAATGCATTATAGTTTACAAGCAACTGGGTTGGCTAACGGCTGTCAGAAAGATTAGACACTTGCATAATCATAATGAAAATCTAATCAACTCCCCAACTAGTATCAATTAATTTCAGGAAGAGTTAGGAAAAACTGTAAAGGTTAGCCAAAAAAAAATATATCTAAAGTATAAGACAACATAAAAGAATAGAAAATAGAACATTATTAAAGGAATTATTTAAGTCTATTCATAGGAAATTACTTTAGCTACAGTTAAGAGGTAATTACATGTCTGAACAAAGCACACCTATTCAAGTCACACTAACAAAGCCTGAGACTGTGATACTTAGCTACAGGCACTGAAAAGGTCAGGAAAATATCCTGATGGGTTCTGAACCTGGACCTGAAAGTTTGTGCCTCATGGAGTGGTTTACAGGGCTCCTCATGGCACCAGCAGTTCACTGCTGTGCTCCCTCTGCATGCCTTACACTGAGCCCTGCTCTTAAAAGGACTCTGTTTCCTACCATACTGCATGAGCTCTTTAATTGCTCAGTGTTTGCCTTCCAACAGCAGCTCAGTGCAACATCCAGCCAGCCCTCATTCATCACTCCCTGTGCATTTCTCCTCTTCTCTCAGCCACCTCCACTTGCACGTGGTCTAGCTCTTAGGGAAAGATGCCCAAAGTAAACACAACATATAATTCAGAAACTTCTTCTAATCAAATGCAGTAATGCAAATCCCATTCTCTTGAGTCCACATAAATGTGAGAAATTCCAGAATTGCCAGGTACTAATTACCATTCTAAGGACAACATCCCTGTTCCAGAGCCTATAGTCTTTTGTCTTATTACTCCTTAAATCCTACAGGGTAACCACTTGTGATTCTGGCAGGATGTGTTAGAACCTTGCTCTGTTCCTCACCAAGTCTCAGCATATCATCCTCCTCTTTGCAGCACAGAGATTTTCAACCACACACAAAAAATTGGTTTGTGTCTCTGAAAAAAAAACCCCTCAGCCCTCAACAACTACCAGTTTTGAAAAGAGCTGATTGAAATACAAACTGATACTGTAGAGAGAGATCAACATTTCCATGTACATGTGGCTGGACATTTCCTGCACCTCCCCACCCCCCCTCTCATTTCCTGAAAATTCTACTTCTCAGAGCAGGAGTTGCAAATGCAATCCATTTTGTCATCAAATGATGGACATTTTGGTCACCCAAGATACCTGTACTACAATCCCTGCTTAAATTAAGAGAGAAAATGTAAGAGTAAATCAGAAATCAGGCAGACATACAGATGCTGTGATGTCAGGCTGAGAGTTCTTTGCTATTGGTAGAAATTCTTGCCTTTACATGGAGCATCATTCTTTATTGCACAAAAAGGAAAGGGAAAAAAAAAAGCTTTGCAGAAAAAATGCCAGTCATGAATTGACTTGTCAAGCTGAAGTGCTCACACCCAGTGCTGTAACCCAGTGCCTCCTTTGGCAGAGAACTGTCATTCTACCCCGCAGAAAAAACTCATCCTAAAAAACATGTGGAGACCCAGTGGACCAGCAGCAAATACAACACCTTTCAAACAGGATACCAAGGTGTTCTCACTCTGGAAGACATAAAACTAAAGACATTTAAAGATTCTGACACTTGGAAAATAAGCCCAGTGAAGTTGATGTGCTCGGTTATACAAGGCACTGAGAGCACTCCATGCCAAAGATTTCTACTGCCAGAAGCCTCTTTGTGAATACTGATAAACTCCAGACCTTTCTCATCTGCCAAGACCTCAACAGATTTAACTGACTGTACCTGAGAAGAACCCAAAGCTACCAGAGAAAACTGCATCTCAGTCACAGTCAAGAATTTGGGTGCATATACCTGGGCTTTCCCTTGCACACAGAGCACTCACCAGCCACAGCTTTAGTATCAGAGCATTAACAGCAAAATACCTGTAAGCACAATATTTACTATAGGAAAGCCCAGGCAAAACTTAATGTTCAAAATGTGTACAGTGTTAGTGAATATGCTTATGCAGGTTAAGAGATTTTAACTTCTAAGTTGCAAAGAAAATACTGATGTGGCTTTTTGTCACAGACATCTTTTATGAAAAATCCTTTCCTTAGGATTTTTCCTCCTGAGAAGCTGAGAGGCCTCAGGAACAAAATGTAACCAATGGTTATCTGCTGCTGTGGAATGCAACAGGTGCATCTGTGATTGGCCCATGTTGGTTGTTTCTAATTAATGTCCAATTACAGTCAGCTGGCTTGGACGGAGAGTCTGAGACAGAGCCTTTGTTATCATTCTTTCCTTTCTATTCTTAGGTAGCCTTCTGATGAAATCCTTTTTTCTATTCTTTTAGTATAGTTTTAATGTAATATATATCATAAAATAATAAATCAAGCCTTCTGAAACATGGAGTCAGATCCTCGTCTCTTCCCTCAACCTCAGACCCCTGTGAACACGGTCACAGCTTTTCTTTCCTATTTACATTTCTATTTGGCTAAAGAATGGGCAGTTTGTCTTCAAAACATGGGCTCCTCAAAAAGACAGATTAACAGCTCCTCTTACAGAATGACAAAACAGGACCAACACAACAAACAAAACAGAAGACAGTTACATTAAAATTAGATTACCCACCGGAGAAAAACAGTGTAGGTGGAGACATGAATGACATTTTATAAATTTCTAAACCAGAAGAATATTATCCATCTTAAGGACAATCAATTAGATGTTAAAATATCCAAACAGTCTTTCTTAGTGCTTTACATTTTAGGCTGTGTGTTATCTGGGAAACTGGAAACAAATCTGAGAGAAGGATGCAGTATTTATATTCTTGTGATGTACTGACAATATTTTCCATGAAAAAAACTTGTTAAAACAGCGAGACTTCAAATTGCTATTTCTGTTCTTGTCATGGAAACTGCATTGCTTGACATCACACTGGAGACTCCCTGCAATATGCTTTTAACCCTTTAACAGGGTGGATTTCAAATCCTTCATAAAATAACCAGAAGCTGGCTGAAAGGGGTAATAAGGAACTATTTATGCCAACTGTATCTCTAAGCAAATATATTTTTAACCCAAACCTTTTTCAGCATCAACTTAAAAGTTTCTAATGATAGAAGTGCCAAACTCCACTAGTCTAATAGTTAATGATTGTTAGCACACCATAGGATCTAATAAAATAAAAATACATAGCAATGGATCAGAAGTTCTCTTGCTGCAATTTCAAAGTCCTACTCTTTGTTTTAGTCCTGACAAGCAGAGGAGGACATTCCTACCTTCCTCTTATCAACCCTTTCATGCACCTGAAAACTCCTTTGTTCCAGCAGTCCTCTCGTCAATAGATCAAATAACCCAAATTCCTTCTAAGGTCCCTCCTTGGCATCTCTGCCCATGCTTCCTACAGTGTAGCACGATTCTGTGGGGGTACACAGAAAAGAGCCCAAATAAATAATGGGCATAGCAAGAAGTCAGGAATCCCCGTGCTTACAACACACAAGGAAAGGTGTAACAGATGTAAAATCCAATTATTAAAAGCAGTCTTTTCATGTATTATCTTCTTGGTGAAAATTATTTGGAGAGAGTCAAAAGTGAGAAGATTTGATCTTACAAGCCAAGCCACATTTAATTAATTTAAAGCCCCTTTGAACAGCAGCCAAGGGACTTTTTCTTGGCCTAAGATCATCTAATAACAGACAAGGATGGGGCCAAGGAAGGTTCAGCCAGTGGAACCAGTGGCCTGCATGAGGAGCAGCACAGGCATTTGATAATTTATGATCTTAACTCTTGAAATCAGAGTTAATTTTCAGGCATATGAAAGTTAGACAAGAGTTGTATGGCAAGAAGGAGCAAAGTTATCCCTGAGATCCAAGTCCAGTGGGAATTTCAACAGGATGCTTGCACCTCCAGGTCGTGTTCTGTACACTCCTCTCAATTAAAGTTCTGGTAATTAAATGAGATTGGTGGATTCAGGAATTCTTGATTGGTTCTATTTGCTTGTCTTTATGAAAAGATTTCCCTGATTCCAAACACGAGCATGCTGGAATCTGTTTTCTTTGGACACGTTGGTGTTTCAGCCAAGTGCCACCAAGGACAAGCACAACAAAGGAGAACCTTTGCCACTTCTGGAGAGCATTTTATCCTGTGGACAACTCACTGCACTCCCAGAACTGTCTGTGGGAAGATGTATTCAGCAATAAAACCTTCTGATAACAACACCACAACAATCCTGATCACAGTCCGCTCGCCTGCTTTTGACTTCATTACTTTTCCACTCCCACAAATTCATTTCAGAGACAAGTTTAACGGAGGATTTTAATGCACTGGCTTTTGCTCGTAGCTTAAGCAGCTGAGCAATTCCTAATTTATGCAGCTGTTGAAAAAACATTAACTCTGAAAGAACTGTATAAAATTTGGAATTGGATTTTATTTTCCAATAACAACAAAGTACCATTTTCACAGATTACTGTAACTGATTATTTTATAACCTGCTCATTTGTGGCCAACTCTGAAATCCTTTGCAACCAGCATATTTTTGATTGAACTACAACACTAAACATTTTAATTCAATGTTTTAGACTTTTACTCAACAAAACAATTACAAAAGGAAACCTTTATTTAATACAAAAGGGAAAAATTATTTTTGTATAAGTATAAAGGAGCTGACTGATTAAAAGTATTTTTATTAGGTATTATATGAATTTGCCAATAGTGGGTCAAAACCTGCAGGTTTCTAACTAAACTCAATAAACAAAAAATTATTTCTGCATTACTAAAACATGTCAAGAGTGCATTAATATTACAGCTATCAGTTCTTAAACAGATGCACAGTTATATTCCTTTATTTTGTATTGAGGCACTCTGAGAACTGACAAAATGGATTTATAATCCCTATTACTTTTTGACATCTCTCATCCATATGGTTTATGTAAAAATACTCAATGCTATTGATTACTTAATGAAAGCATTTATGTGAATGTTCAGAAATATCCTAGAGTTAAGGACCTCAGCTACACATTTCATGAAGATGAATGTGTTTAGTTGTAAATCCATCTGCACTGCTTCACACATTCCATACATAAAGCTAAAATTATGAACCAATAAAGTCAATAAAATTTGCTCTGTCAAATTTCTAGCAAGAATGAATACACACATTTAAACACTAATAATTCCTGGAAGCATTTTAAGCAAATAGGTATATAAAGAGCTAATGCTGAGAGTACCTAGAGAACCAAGCTCAAGTAAGTGAAATTCATTTGATTCTCTGCATGCCTGAGAAGGTCAAGATAAGATTACATAAGATTATATGAAGGTACAAAGTTTATTGGCTGTGGGCAAATGTCACTTTAAAACAAAAGAGAAAGAAAAACAGTATGTTCAAAGAATTTTCCTGGGTACCTTTCAAGAAATAAGGAACCTTACCTTGCTAACCCCTGAAAGGTCTCCAGGTAAAGAACTATGAAGATCAAAGAATAAAAGCAAAGAAATCAGCATCTTAAGCTTTGGTATTTTTTAATTCCAGCAAAGTGATCCCAATGTGTTCTGGACATTCGTTTATATATCTACATGAATATTTAGAAAAGAAAGACCAAGACTACAATGAAGTGGAAATATAAAATGTCTGTAATTTCAATCCAGACACGAAAAGATAAAACATGGTAGAGGGAAAATCTGACTGTTTAAAGCTTCTCTTCTGTTTTAAGGCTTTTATTATTATCCATTATTCAGTTATTTCCAGCAGCACGGGATATCTGCAGGATCCTACTCCTTATTTAAATTAAGAATGCTAATCATACTGAATTTTGATTAGTGCTTTTCAGGGTTTATTCTGCTGATGGTTATTTTCCTATGTTGGCAGCTTGATAGATATTGCCATGCAGAGTTAAGTAAAATAATTAACTGATTTTCTTCCCCTCTGGAAGTAATTTTGTTTATATGCTTGCTCCCCCCAAATTGTAGCCATAAATGGAAGCATTCCATTTATCAAAAAGATTGGCCGCTATGAATTGTAAAATTAAATATTTAGACATCTTTGTAGAATGGATTAAATGCCAACTGTGTCATCTAATACCAGGAAATATCTATTAAAAATACATTTGATAGTAGATATTTTCTCATAACACTAAAAAGCTGGGAAACAAAAAATTCCTAGAGTATTGCCAAATTGAAAACCATGCATAATTCAGCACTCAAATTGAATTTTAATCTTTTCATAATGCTTGGGGAAATATTTTATACTTATGAAAACTAATGGAGATAAAGAACATTACAAACCAAATAAGTGGTTTTATGTTCAGACAGAAATGATACAATAGCTAATAGAAATAGGTTCTTTGAAGCAGTGAGAGGAATGGGAAGTGCTCTGAACATTACAGATTCACATCGAAGTTCACAGGACTGCTGAAGGAAATTAAAAATATATTATGAGGAACTCAGGGAACTTTTCATCCTAAAAGGGAACAGTGAAGCCCTTTAAGAGTTTAAACAGAGGAGAAACAGAAAGAAGCAGCTGCCCATAAGCAGAGGCTGCTGCACTGTCAGAGACATCTTTTATGAAAAATCCTTTCCTTGGGATTTTTCCTCCTGAGAAGCTGAGAGGCCTCAGGAACAAAATGTAAACAATGGTTATCTGCTACTGTGGAATGCAACAGGTGCATCTGTGATTGGTCTCATGTGGTTGTTTCTAGTTAATGGCCAATCACAGTCAGCTGGCTCAGACTCTCTGTCCGAGCCACAAGCCTTTGTTATTCATTCCTTCTTTTTCTATTCTTAGCCAGCCTTCTGATGAAATCCTTTATTCTTTTAGTACAGTTTTAATATAATATATATCATAAAATAATAAATCAGACCTTCTGAAACATGGAGTCAGATCCTCATTATTTCCCTCATCCTCAGACCCCTCCAAACACGGTGACAGCTGCACTTTCCTCAGATGATGCTTATGGTCCTCCCTTGGGACAATTCCCCTCCCTGCACTGTTATTGCTGCCTCCTCAAGTGCCTGTGGCACAAACCACTGCTCTCCACTGAAATCCTGCTGCTCTTCCCCACCCAAGGACTAAGGGGGCTCTCAGCCTGAGAGCTGGGAGGGACAGCACTTCCAAAATCACTTCCTTTTGGGTTGGTAGAAGGATCATCACCACCACCAACAAAGCAATCAAACATCATTGCAGTTGGTTTCAGTACCAAGGAGAATCCAAGAGAAAGAACCAGCACTGGCATGGCATTTCCACTGTGAAAACAGTTTCTTTAGGGATGTAATAGAGATGTGCTTCTTAAATTTACAGCTACTGATTCCCTAACATGAGTCAAACTCCCACAGAAGCATCCCAGGAAACATGTAAAGGAATATTTGACTCTTGAGTAATCTCTCACAGCTGGCTCAATAGGTCTACAAGAAGATATTTGTAAAGGGAAAAAAAAACCCCAGAAGTTTCACTACCCCATCATCTTCAAAACCCTGGGAAAACACCTGTTCTACTGCACCTCCTTCTCCTGTTCTTCCCCAGATTCCATAACTTAAAATAAGTATTTGTTCTGATTCCCTTAGGTACTTTGGTACTGAAGTTTTGAGCTTCTACCCAAAGCAATTCCTCAACATATGGGGTAAATCTTCAGCAGCAGGGAAGAGCATCTACCCCTCCTGCAAATTTCAGGCCCAAGTGTCTTGGAGGACTCTGATGTACAAATGAACTTTTTGTACAAGCTGAGCCTTTGGGAAGAGCTGGGGACTCTGTCCTTGTGTGCTCCAGAAGGCTGAGCTAAGCACTTAAATCTGGCTTGTAGAGAACAATGAATTTCCAAACCAGGAGAACTATTTCATTTACAGTGCCCAGGATTGCCATGCCATGCAGTTGCCACTCATCCTGATGCAAATCCCAGCTCACACTTTATTGGATATTACTGCTGGCTGCAGCAGATGGTTGCACACTTAGAATTAGTAATTAGTCATGAGAAGAAAACACAGAGTGGGGGAAGAGAGGTTGTTTCTCTTTTACTGTTACTTTTGCTCATTTTCAGCCACACTGAAGATCCTGGTCTCCTGGCAATGATAAAGATTGGCTGTTTTTCTGCAGCAGCTGATTCATTTTACTTTATAGGTAACTGGATTTTGTTTGATAGCCAATTTTTCAATTCTTCAAGGGCTAGAAATTAGGAAGATAAGGTCCAGCAGGAAGGTTAGTCCTTATTTGCTGAGCAAATTAGAATTATAGCATACCCTTCCTGTGCTCAGCAAATAGAATTATATTTTTACTGGGGAGACTGGGAAAAAAGCCAAGGAACCACTGTCAGCATTTCACTGAAAGAAATGAAATGTTGATCCACGACTCGAGTCATCATTAACAGAGCAGTGGGTTCAAACAGCTCTTTAATATTTAATTCTGTATGTATAATTTGAAATCCATTATGCTTTTGATATTTGCAGATCTAACAGTCATTTATTTGCTGCAATAACATGGCCATAATAATGAAATAAAAGATGCAGTGCTATTCCAAGAAAACCAGAGAGGGAGGGAAGGTGGGAATTTCAGCTCAGATTGAATTCTTGGCTTTTCCTGTTTCTCTGTAGCAGGTGATGGTCAGTTTTCCCCAAATAGCACTATTTTGTGTCACACAGTTCACACAGACCAAAAATGAACACTGACATATTTTATTATTATCGGGTTTTCCTCATTAGCATCTAAAACATGAAAACTGTTTTATTTATCAGGGAAGCAATTGCTTCCCATTGGAAACCAAGAGATACATTATTTAATTAGCCCCAGAACTGAGCTATTGCAGCTGTCCACTCTTTCAAGCAATCAGATCTATTAACAAGAATAAATTTTAAAATACACATTTCCTGCACTTGTTTCTGAAAAAAATAAAGGATTCACTAACATCACAGAATGTAGCCTATTAAACTTGTCAATCATACAGCAAATATGGAGCCATTAAATAATTTTCTGACTACCACAAATACCTTCAAAATGGCTTTTAAAAACAAAGCTACTTTCCTGATTGGAAGGGAGAGTAAATGAGAAAAGAATTGTTGGGCCAGACCCATGTGTGCCCAGACTCATATTGCCTTCAGTCTTTTAGCAGAGCACTGATAACTCATTGTAGATGAAAATCTGACTTATTTCAAGCTGATGGTGTCCATTGTCTTAATAAACCAGAGCTAATCTATTAAGTGCACAAATGGCATCTGGACTATTCCAATGCCAAGAATAAACAGAGTGTCTTAATGAAAAGCTTTTTATTTTTCCCTTCTGAAAAATATTGGGAAGCAGGAAGCAGCAGAAAGCAGAAGCTGCCAATAGGTGCGGCCCTGACACAAGTAACCTTCTTCAGATGTGTGTCAGTGCAAGTCAAAGGTGCTAATGTGTCACTGATGAGATCATAATTAGATCAGAATCCCTGTGACAATTGCAGTACTGTGTGGCAGGGGAAATAAGAGACAGGAACCAGACCATAAATACACACATATTTACTTGTGGCGCAGCAGAAAAGGCAACCTCCATTTAACTTTAAAATCCTACAGATAAATTAAAACTATATTTCCATTGCCTGTGATTAAGACCACTTAGAGAGAGATAGATAAAACCTTTGTGTATTATCTCTTGTGTATAATCTCTGTTGAACTGTACAAATAATGAATAGCTGAGAATTCTCTGTCCTCTGCAGGAGGGGCTCAGGCCCAGCACTGCAGTTTGCATTTTCTTGACCTAATCCACTGATTATCTGGAATAATTTGAGAGACAAAAGCACATGAGAATTTTGTCTTTAAGTTCTATTTGAAGTACAGACTGTGATAAACAAAATGGCAAGAAATCTCAAATTAAATGCTTATCAAGTGAGACTATTAAAGAATTTACAATAAGCCACGAGAGGCAAACAGCCCCTTCTCAGGACTGACCTACATCATTTGAATGTCCACTGTCAATAAAATGAAACTCTCTGAGGGTTTTAAGTTGCTAAGAGTTTTTCCTTCAAGGAGATGAATATACACATACATCCTGTACTTTGACCAGTTTGGACAGGGCCCTGAAACTGAAGCAAGCATGCTTTTGGAAAATGGGAGAAGCCACCTTTCCAAACCAAAAGGAAATGAAGGCAGAAGAAGTTCAGATGAATGTTGGAATATGAAAGAGGAAGTATTGTACACATTACAGTTATCAGAGTTGTACAGGGAAAATGAACAGCAGCAATTATATGAATGTCAGCCATTTATGTCAACAGATTCCTCCTGTGATGTTCACTGATGTTGATGGGCACCCAATGATAAATGGTAATCAACCTGGGCACTTAACTGACTGCTCAAAATCTGTGCCAGATGAAGGAATTAAATTCTGATTTCTGAAGTCCTCTGGGCTCTAATTCCTTCTAAGAACAATTACAGGTATATACCCTGGCTCAAAGAAAAAATTATATGAATTTATAATTCTTAAATACGAACAAAATAAACTGAGTCTGTGGGAAAACTGGCTGCCAGGTGAGGTGGAAACACCAGCTATCAGATCAAAGCCTTAGTCAATTCAGGTATTTGCTGACAACTAATGGAAGAATGGGAACACTCCTCTCTTTCCCTCCTTTTCTCAGTTGTTTCCATTGTCATCAGCAAAACACGCAGTGTTCTCAGCAAAGCACGTAGTGGCTTAAGTGCAGAACACTGAAATATTCATTCCTATGCCCTAGTTTTGTGCTCTGTGCACCTTCCTGATGTGTGATAAGTTACTTTTGGTTTCCAGATAAAAAATTGATTGATTCTGACCAGTGCAAAGCTCTTAAAAAGCCTGGTTTTACTCAAGTGGCAACTAAAGAGCCAGCACAACAAGAGCAGCTTTGGTGCAGTCAGAAAGCAGAAAACCACAGTGCAATACCACACACCCAACAGAGTTTTCAATAAATCATAGTCAAAGATAGCAGTTCCTTCTTCATATGCAAAATACTATTGAGTCTGAACATTTCTCGAGATGAATACAAACTCAGAGTAAATATTATGACTGTAGCAATCACAGAACTACCTGGAATGCTCAGCATGTCTCTCCTTCTGTGTATTCAGGCTTTTGTTTCCTAGAGCTTATCTACTGATTTATCAATCTCAACAGTTAATTATGAGCCAACATCTGCTTTTTTCAGCTGCTTATTTCAGCACCTTAAATTACTTCTCATTAGTTTTAGGAAACAATGACTCAGCTTTCTCTTTTTTCATTCAAAGCTGAACTTTCATGTTTTAAATCTACATTCGCTTCTCCTCTGATGTTTCGATTTTTACATCCTTATCACAGGAACAGAGTTAAAATTCTCCCATTTTCATAATAAAAGTATCCCAGAATGAACTAATAAATATTTGATGTTATTTATATATGATTTAAACTTGCAATCTGAAGATAAGTCAGTATCTTCTACAATGAAGAGTCAGTTTCAAGGCTGAGTGGAGGAACTAACTTCATCTTCAGTACAGCAATTTAAAAAACTCCTAGGAAGTTGTATGTTATTTTAAACAATGTATGTTATTTAAGCAAAGTAGCTGTACTTCAGTCCCTTATTCTGGGTCACAGACCAATTCATACAGAAATTGCACTGTGGGCAAAATGTTACTGAAAATTCAGATTAAGTTTAACGACAATGCAAATTTCAGCATTACCTCAGCTGCACCATGACAGTGTTGTCCTTCCAGAAAGTGATGCTGAAAACCCCAAAATGTACCCAGCCTGTGGCTCTAGATGCCTCACCTGTTAATCTAATGCCCCTCCTCCAGTGTTATTTCAAACCTCAGCAAACCTCCATATGCTCAGGCAGCTTCAGACATGGCGAAAGAATTAACAACGTATTTTAGGATGGTCTGTAGCTTTCTGACTTAAGGGTTTATTTAATACACTTAAATACAATAAATATATTTTCAGAATTCTTTATTTTGGAGTTTTTTACTTCAAAAAGTTTTTTTACTTCTTGCTGTCTGAGAAACTGTCCTTTCTGTTTGTTTTTCATCTCTCAGGAAGTCAGGCCACCACCTCTACACCTGCAGTCACAGCATCAGGACAGACACACATTAAAGCGTTTGCTCCTGAGTGTTCATTCCCTCTCTTCTATGAAGATAACATGATACTGAAATAAAAAACTTAAAAATAAATCAGCACCAGGGGGATTATTCCTATATATATAGTTCTGCTCAATAAAGCCACAGTCATTGGCAAGAAACATTCCAACCAAATTAACTTTTCCCTGTATGTAAAACCCCACCAAGCAAATGAATTATGTGGGGACTCTGGAGAAAGCTGTGATTTCTCTGCTGTGCTTTCACATGCAGCATAGAAAAGCACTTTGCAGCAAGCAGTAGGCAGGGCCTGCTACTTCAATCTTGCAGATTAAAGCAAAGGACTGTTTTGTTTTCAGTCCATCAGCTCAGCCCCACACCCAGCAGCCCTTGGCTCCTGCAGTGCCACTGATAATCTGCCATATGTGGCACATCCTATAGCAGCACCCCCAGAGAGATGCACCGAAATCAACACTGTTGTGTTTTCTAAAGGGCACTGAAAAACTGACAGATGGCAACAGCTGGGGCAAATTCCTCTCAAGGAAGCACTTTTTAATCAAAAATTTTATACAAAGCGTATGGGTTTTTTTATTGCACACGATTTCTCTTTCATTGCACATGAGTCCCACTGCCTTTCATGCCGCTGTTCTAGCAGGCAGCTCCCACACACAAGGACAGCACTGAGGCAGAGGTGGGCAAACATCCATTGGAGCCGACAGAGCTGCAGGATTTTGCCCTTTGCTCTGTCCAGTTTTAGTGAAGCACTGCAGAGGTGAAGCCCTGGGAGAAGAGGCCATGCAGAAACAGCTCCCAGCTCCAGGGAAGCTGCTGGGGGGGGATGTAGAAACTTTGCTGTCCTAAATAATGTATTCTAGTCCAAAAGCATCTGAAAGCTGATGTTAAATTGCTGTCATCCTTCCAATTCTAGCACACCTATTAATTACAGTGTTATATTTCATTTCTGTCCTCTGGATGCCACACCAAATACAACGCTCACTGTTCCTGCCTTCATTCATGACTTTTTTTCATTAGCACACCTGGAAGCTCTCCAAGCAGGCAGCAGTAAGGAGCAGAAGTCTTGTCAGAAATATCCATTAAATCTGTCACAGGCACTAACAAATCAATCAAGTACCAAGGAGCCTTTCAGAAATTTTTTGAGCAGCTGGTTAAAAAGGGACCCACCTGACTTGAAAACTTTTCAGCAACAACAAAACACACTGGGCCTGACATGTTGTGGTTATCATATCCACTGCTGCAGAATCACAGTTACTTAAATTTCTTTGTCATGTGACAGGAATGCTTGAACTAAATTTAAATTTAATTAAGTAAATAATTGTAAAGGAAATTAGTTAAATTTAAATACAATTTTTTCATGGAGATGGATTCCTACAACAGGCTGGCAATTGCTCTCCCTTGTAAACCTGAATTATTTTTCTGTTCTTTTAAACTTTATATAAAGGGCAAGTAAGTCAGAGTACATAATGGTTTTTAAAAAACAAACAAAAAATCAGAAATTTAAAAATTACATTTTAAAGGTAATGTAGGTTTCTTTTGCAGTCTGTTTATATCACCATGGTAATTGCACACCAGCTAACTGGAGTCACAGTCCATGAAGTAACTAAAAACCAATCACTTCCCGGAACTAGTTCTTTTTCTCTCAATCTTTGCACAATTTTCATGTAAGAGAACAGCGCTGTAGGTGAGGGAAACTGACCTATGATGTGAAATACTTTATTACAAGCTCAGTGTAAGGCAAGTGTTTGTGTGGATACAAAGTGCATACGCAGGTTAATTGTGTCCAAAAGCTGCTGTTGCACCAGAGAAGTTTTGCAATAACGTGCATCATAAATGCCTACAACACATCTGCCTATACTTCACAGCTATCAGTATTTTGTCTGTTCATGCCCTCCTGTGTTTTCAGTAAGCACAGAACGTCTCAGGCTCAGGGTTGTGCAATGGGGTGACAAACAAACCAATGAAATCCTTGAGACTGACACGAGGCATTGGGGGGGAGGCAAAGAGCAAGAATCCCAGAGTGGGACAGCACAGCTGTCCAAGGAAAGGATCACAGCGCCCAGGAGATGACTGGAGCTGTGGGGATGGGATTGGGTGCCCATTTTCCATCACTTGAGCAGCCCAGCATGTCCTCCTTGATTGAACTGGCCTGAGCCAATTAGCTGGGCAGCTCCAGTGACTGCCACCAGGGCAGGAGCAGAGTCTCTGTTGAGCCTGGGACTGGCAGAGTGTGTGATACTGCAAAAATCTAACACAAATTATATATTGTTTTCTCAAAACTTTCTGAACTCTACTATGTTTATGTTCACCACCACTACGATGGAGGCAACAAGCAAACAAAAAAATTGAATATTGCCTCCACTGTCCTTTTTAGACTGCCTTTCAGTCTGAGAAACAAGAGTTACCCTGACATCTGACAACATTTAAAAGAATAATATACATATAATATACTATATATAATATAATATTAATATATTATATTATAGTATAATATACTATATATATAATATAGTAATATAGTATAATATAGTATAGTAGTATATTAGTATACTATATTATAGTATATATAATATAGTATACTAATATAGTATATTATACTAACATAATATACTATACTATAATATACTATACTATACTATAATATACTATAATGTAAATATAATACAATATTTATAAATATATAATATATTACATATAAATACATATAATATATATTCTATATTATTCTATATTATATATTATATTATATATTAGATATAAAATATATTTTATATAATATATAAATATGATACTATATTTAATATAATATTAATATAATATTTAATACAGAAGCATTGGACTTCATTTATAAAGAGAGAGGTTCTTTCCAAATTACTGAACAAAATTGCTACGTGTCAGTCTGGTGGCACTGTTACATCCCCTATAAACACGCCCATGCCATAAATGGGTATGGAACAGAAAACAGCTGAGAATAGCAAATCCTCCTTGTGCTGGGGTTGCACTCAGAGATGCTCAGTGCCCCACAGTCACTGAGATAAAAGCACTGGGAGAGGTTTTTTTTTATAATCTAAACAGACAGAAAAAAAAGACAGCGGAGGAAACCACAAGCCAGGAGAACAAATTGGTTGGATGCATTTCACACAGCCAGAAACAGGAGAATTGAGCAGAAAATCAATGACCTAAACCACCTGTCCAGAGTTTGAATTCTTTATATTGTCCTTCCCCTTCTTGCTTCATAAAAGTAGCATCACATGCATTTTTTAGGTAGCCCTAGCAAGAAAAGGGATCAACAGCAGTTTCAGGCTATTGGGAGTGTTTGTTCTTGTCCAGAAAATTATTTTTTTTTTCAGCTGAGGGGAAAGAAGCAGGGTTAAAGAAAAGTGGGGGCTCTTATCTATTCTTTCCACAAGATAATTGTTGACCAATAAGCACAAGGAGCTCTAAAGAATAAATAATTACCTATTCAGGCTGTTCTTTTAAAACGTTTTTAATATTTAGAAACCATTAAAAGCAAGAGGCTTGTCCCTGCTGCTTTACACTAACTCAAGTAGTTCCATTCTGAGGAACACATTTTAAAGCCTTTTGATTTTATTTTTAAAGCAAGCTGCAATCCTGCAGTGCCAATTTTGTTGCAGTAAACTTTTACGTGGTGAATATTCTCGTTCTACTTGTTGCATTGCTAACAATTCCTGGCATTATAAATTATTTTTCTAAGTCTGTATAAAGAATGCTGCATGCTTTTACAAGCAGTCCTTTTAGGTTTTCATCATCATTCACCTAGGAACATGACAACACAGGAACTCACACATAAAAGGAAATTATTTATGCAAAGGAGAGAGATTTAATTGAATTAATGGGTGGACCACAGATGGAATGAAAGCGTGAAGAAAGTTATTAGAGTGGAATTTCCATTATTTGACTCAGTTTGTTCCTTCCTTTGAGTCCTCACTCTGTTCCTTCAGGCCTCCCTCTGAGGGTCTCTCCTGTTATTGCAGCGCTGGAAGCAAAGATGGGTGCAGATTTTGGATTCTCAGGTTCACACACACTGGAGAGCAGAAGTGAGCAGCTCAAGTTTACTACTTCTCAAATATCAAACAATGAAGAGAATCAAGCTACACAAGAAGAGAAAATGTCCCGGGGCATCATTCTTGTTTGCTTCAACTGGCTCACCATAAATCTTCATAGCTTGGAGTTATGCTTGCTAGCACAGTTATTTGAAATAATTTAATTTATATCAATACATGTTAGAAAGCTTCCATTTCTAACTGAAATCGTAAGAAGATAAGCAGTTATGATTTCCACTGCAATCTTAATGATGAGGGATAACTAGAGCAGTTTTACATTTTTCAGCTGCTCACACTTCTTTTAATATGTGACCCTGTTCAGAGCTCAGGTAACCCTCCAGGTATCACTCAAACCATAAGAAGATGACCAGTCCTCATCCTTTTTTACCCCCAAACAGATGAGTTTCCTATGCTGTCCTTCCTGTGACTTTCAGAATTTTGAAATCCTTGAGGAACCACCTCTGATTTTAGAGAATGTCTAAAAAGTCTAGAAACCACACTTAACTCCACAGCAAAAATCACATCTCAAAAGCAAATTACATCTTAATTCACACTAAAATGTTTTATTGCAGAAAAAAAAAGTCAACATAGAACCTCAACAAAATAAATACTTTCTGCAGCTTTTAAAATATTTTGTTGAAAAGAAAAGGATTTATAGTTCATTGAAATAAATGACTTCATATTTCAGCTGCAGAATCAGGCACATTGCAATGGCTCTCATACAGCAAGGCTTCATTAGTTTCAAAGGAGTGTGACTCAAAATCTACATCCATCCTCAGAGCATAACAGCAGCCAAGACATTTTTGGACCTATAGGCTTAGCAATTCCAGCACTCCCCATTCAAGTTTCTCTCTTGTGCTCTGAATAGCCCAAGAGTCTAAAAACTCTCACTATTTTCCTGGTACATTCAGTGACAATCTGTTTTAACTTAACAATTTTTTACTTAAATGGTTATTTAGTACACATTAGGACTATAAAATGACAGATTCTGTCCCTGTTTTACTGTCTAGGGTTGCAATCCACTGTAATATCCTGCCTTATTTTTCTGAAGATCAAGTCTTGTACATAAAGAAAACTACTCAAAACCAGTTCAAATGTATCACAAATCACGATTTTCCATAACTAGTTTTAAAAGTCCAAGTGGATATCATCAGACTGGAATTCCTTGGTTCTTTTCATGGATTCTTTCTAGTTTCAAGTCATTTAGCATATTTAGATGTAACAAAGTATCTCAACATTCCCATTCATTATTGATTTTATCTGTCAGGAGGAACTTGCATTCACTCCCAACCCAAGCATGTAATTCTCATTTTCTCCCTAGCCCTTTCCTCCTGCAATGAAAACCCCCCAGCAGCCACTCAAAGCTCCATCAGAACAGCCTGAACCCTGACCCTTGAGTCTTCTTTGGACACACTGATGTCACCTACTATTATTTCCCAGCTGCAAAAATGACTAGGAAAGGCAATCACAGAAAATAACCAAACTTAAAAGCCTTCAAACCCCTGATCTCTGAGCTTCAGGGATTACCAGAGGTCACTGTGAGACTGACTGGTTTTTTAGGGCATTCTAAATCTGAAACCTGGGCATGTTTATCACTCTTAACTTTACTGGATGATAAGCAGCATCCCTTAAGTCAAAACCAGCATCCCCAGCATTAATTGTGCTATTACCAATCTTTTATTTTACCTTAGATTAGGATCACCGTGAAGAGATTGGGATTTTGCCTTTGAAGGCTAAAGCCTTAACTAATTAAGCTACAGTAATAAATGTAAGCTTCAAAGCTAGAAATTAAAAATCATTAAAAAATTGTTATTAACAACTGCAACACTCCAGGGCTTTGCCTGCATGTCATATTTTTTTGATCATGTCTCATTTTTACAGTGAAATATTTAACACCAATGAATTCTGGGCATCCTAAACTGACTCGTGTTCTAAGTCTGGCTGACAGTGAGTAGTAATAATAATATTCAGAATGACAATTTTAGAATAACTTCTGTATTTTCAATGTTGTAGCAAAAGGATAGTTGCTGTTATTAATGCCACTGCTTTTCAATACAAACAAACAAACAACAAGGAGGCTGGACAGCTTCACAGTCTGAAACAGAGAAATGGGATTTTGTGTTCAGTCCCTGGGTGTAAGTGGGCTGACAAGTGCTGGATTTGCTGTGGTGTAGCTGAGAATACACACTCTTCTGAGCTGCTAAAATAACAAAGAAGATTTGGAGAGTTTGTGGTAACATCTTGTAGTTTAGTGAGTATTCAGACATCCTTCCTGGCTAGTTTGGTTGTTTCCTTATTCTTTACAGTGCTTTTAGCACAGCCAAAACACAGTCAGAGACTGAGAATCCCTGTGCCCAGGAGGTGTGAACTGGAACTGCTTCTGAGACACACACTACTTGTCTGGGGGGAGCCAGAGCTCTCCTCTTGCTAAGAAAGGCTCTTTATAAATTTATCAAGAGCATAAAAGTAGCTGAAGATGTAATGGGCCCAGCTCACCCTGGTACAATTACCTAGCTCAGCCTTGCTGGGACACAAGGCACTCAAATGTGACTTTATCAGCCCAGAAATGGGGGCACAGTGACAAGTTTGGTTTTTCTCTTCCAGGGTGAGAAGGGACTTCCATCACCTCACTGCCCTGAATGTTACCTCCTGTTTTTCTGCTTCAGAAAACACCACGAGCAGCAGAAACCACCTCCACACCAGGCTGTTTAGGATGCTCACAGTGCTTTTAGGGAGTAACATAAAAGGCTGCTGCACAAAAAGAATAATCTGCTTTGCCTTGTGGACAGGACTAAAAGGAGTGGGCTAAAACCACTGTAGAGAAAGTTCAGACCAAGCTCCATGGAAAGCCAGGAACATGGTGAAGTGTGCAACAGATTGCCCTGGGAAGCTGTTGCATCTCTACCACTCCAGTAAGATTAGGACAGAAAACAGTTTAAACTGTTTCTCAGGAATGACAAGGGGCCTGCCTCGGGCAGGAGCATGGACTGACGACATCCTGAAGTTCGTTTCAGATCTGTTTTTGCACAGCATTGCTGATGAAATGTAGTTGCTGTTGTTGGAATGCAGGTAGATGTCTCTTCCAAAAGCCATCCATCATCTCACAGCATTTTGTGAGGGACAGAATCCTGACAAGCTGATTCAGTAGATCCCACCTTGTTTCTGCCAAACTACCCTAAGCCTGAACTGTTACAATTTCTTTGTGAGTTTTGTAGGGGTTCATTTTTTGGCCAAGGGGAGGGAAGGAAGGTCAGGGAATGTCTCTGATACCCTGCAAAAGGCTCCGGGATGCCATGGTGAGTTTAGTTATTTTAAAGGTCAGTTGTATTTCAACACCAGTCTGTGAAAATCTTTTTTGGGCCAGGACATGAAAAACTGAAATATGGAAAACTGCTGATCCTGAAACTTCTCACACTTAGAAGCTTATACTGATATTTTCAAGCTTTCCTTCCAAACTAGGAGACAAAAAATACAATTAGGTAAAAAAGAGAAAGTGAGGTATGCCTACACTGTGATAATTTTAAGAACCAGGACTTTACAAATACTTGAATTATTCACAATAAATTCATTAGATAAACAGACATGAAAAGCCATTCATTGCAATCCTGTGAAAGTCTTCGTGCTCCAGTTATGAAAAATGCTGATCACACTTGACAGCCAGCATTTTCACAGGCACATTTAGTCCTGTTAGTCTCCCCTCAGTCCTTCCTGGAAACACAGACCTGTCAGGAAGGTAACTGCACAGAAGACTCCTATTTCTCCTGTCATCACCCTTGATGTTTAACATTAGATAGAGGTGGAAAAAAGTGCAGATTACAGTAATTTTCTCCTGTGACCACTTAGGTTTGATGTGCACCATAATGTGTGCACTCCTAGAAGGGGTAGACAGACTCATCTTAGTAGGCATGGTGATGAAAAAAGGCAGAGGAATTAGGAAAAAAGTTAAAGTTTCCATAAGCGAAAACCAAAACACCGTTCGCAGTTTGGAGTAGGCCTGTGCCACAAGTAACATTTAAACTAAAAAAAGGAGATCATAGGAATGGGTACAGAAAGCATATCAAAGCACTAAGGGCAGAGTTAAAAATCACTGAATAGCAAATGCCTCTTAACAAGTGTTCTTCTTAGTAACAAAGTAATTACCTGGTGAAAAATTATTTGCCCAGGTGAAAAATATGAAATGCATGATCTACCTGTGCACCAGGGCAAGCAGCAAGGAGCAAACACAAGTTAAGCACACGTCCAGAAGAACTACACCCTCACTAACAACATATAAATATGGAATAAGTAGAAGTCAGTAGATACAATTCAATTCAATAAATAGGTGTTTCCCCTACCATGACCTGTCCCAGTGGTAAATCCTGGACATTTCCCCAAGCCTGCCACTGAAGGAAGACGAGCACTTCAAAGGGAAGGCGCTGAGAAGAGCAGGAAGATCTCACAGTTCAGATACCATCCAGCTCTGTACAGGTGTGCCCTGGGAACATCAGCTGGGGGGTAACTGACCCTGTGCCTTCTGCTCTGGTTCAGTTCTGGTCCTGTAGAGCTCCTGCCCATCTGCAGTCAGTGGCTACATGGCAGCTGGGTTGCTGTCTTTTTTGTTGGTTTGGTATTTGCGTTTTGTTTTGGTTTGTTGGAGGGGATCTTTTGTCAATAGGTTTTGTGTGTGTTTTTAAAGTCAAATGCACACTGGTACTACTGAAAAAAAGTTTATTTTTATAAGGTAACACAAATCCTGATGGAAGAGCCAACCATCTGCCTGTAAACTATTGCAGGGGTTGTTGCAGAGGAAGAATTCACATAAATTTAGTCTTACTGCAGTTTGCTCAAGGAGATCTCAGCAGACATTTCAGCACAGATCAGAAACTGCCCTGATTTATTCTCGAATCTGGGCCCATCAAAAAAAACAACCAACCAAACAAACATGGAGAACTTTCCAAGCACTAGAATTATTTTCTTCTCCAACAGTTGCACAAAATACTGAAAATACTAACACGATGATGATCAAGGAACTGTTGGAGCTCTGATTCTCTGTTACACTTGAAGACTGATATATTATATAACTGCAATTTCCACAATCAAATAAAATATGGCCATAAAAGACATTCCACATTACCACACTATTACACGTACAGCTACTGAATATTGTTAATGTTGTACGTGTATCTGTTTCAGTTTTCTCCTACTAAATACATGATGCAAATTTAATGTTCCATAAAAACCTTTAATAAATTAATGATATTATGAAACCAAATAAAAATACATTATAATTAAATAAAAAACTACAACAGAAATAGCAGGTTCCTCCAACAATTTAAAAAGACAGGAGTTTTTCTAAAAAGTGCATAGAGGTTTTTCCAAAAATATAGGGAATGCAGGCCCTTCCAGGGAATGAAGGGTTCCATCAATAATACAATATTATGCCTGGACTGCAGATCATGAGGCCAAATATTATCAGGAAATAAACTATCAGTATCAGGGAATACACAGAAAGTATTTACCCTTGTAAGAAGTAGATATTTCTCACAATATAAATACTTTGAATTAATAAATGGAGAAGCTAGATTGAAACTACTGTCTAATGTAACCTTTATCACAAAAGCCAGTCTGTCTGTGTAAGTTCAGTATCTCAAAGGATGATTTTCTACACAAAAAGTAAACCACTATTTAATGAAAAATGTGTTGATTCTCCCAATGTAAAAGCTGAAGAAAATAATTAGGCTAACAAATTCCCAGTCAGCAGAGTTTGCAGTGTCAGTGACAACAGCACATGATTAACATCCCTGGAAGGATCCTAAGGGAATGCAAGCAAAAGAACAAAATCTAAGACAGAACACACACAGTAATAGAGGAAAAAATGACAAGGGCATCTTTTCACTAGGAACTGATCTTCATGCAGCCAAGAATCACTGGGCACCATGAGCAACAAACTATCTTGATATTAAAATGGGGGTCAATATATAAAAACCATTTGGGAGCCCTGGCTTGGCAGGGTAGGAGCTGATGCCAGTGTAAGCTTTGGGAAAAGTGACTGAGAACAATTCTTTCAGGATGCTGTAAAATGCTGTTTGGGGCAAGCACTTGGACTTCTGCTTCCTGAATATGACAACTCCCCGAGAGCAAGGACACTCACCTTTACCAGTTCCTTTCCTTAGAAAAGGTGAAGATTCTTAAGCAATACCATCTTTTTAATGACTGCACCACCTTACAGCTATCAAGCTTTACTATTCTCTCTTTTCTTCAAAAATTATTTTTAATGAAAGAGGGAATTTAAGAGACAACTTGCTCAACACGAAGAAGTCCCATATTCTGTTTAAGGGACTCAGGACAGAAAAAGTGTCAGGTAAAATAGACAATATACATGCAAACTTGTACATGACATACATCTATCTACAGCAACCTGAGCAAAAATGTTCAAAACCTCCATTAAATTTTCTGTCAAAGTCTCAACAGCTAAAAGTACTTACACAGTAAGATATGACTTGAGCAGCTCTAAGTATTTGTCACACATTTTGTCCATAGCCAGGGAGCAGAACAGGAAGAAAGAAAGCAGGGGCTTTTACTGCTGAACAAAATTAATTATGTCTTATTACTTCAGGCAATTGCAATGATTAATTTCTATAAAAGCAAATTCAAGTGTAATTGTGTCATTATTGTGTTTTCATTAAAATATATTGATAGTGGGTGCCTGCTGTATTATTCTCTTTATTCTGTTCTGCTTCACAACAAGTTCAGTGTAGGAAACACCTCATTTCAGGATCCATGGGCCAACAGTCAGGTCCTGAGTACTCAGACACAACCTTTACATGTGCCCTTCAAATTACACTGGGAATTCCTCCCTTACAAATGCCAATAAATTCAAAATGCAGTCCACAGGCTCAAATGCTGCTGCTCATGTACATTCCTACCTGCAAAGGGAACAGGTGCATCTTTATCCAAAGCAACTAGGGGAGGGTCCAAAATCACAGTGTCGTTGTTTTCAGTTATGATTCCATGGTATGATGTCTCAATCCAAGGTTTGTGTTTATTCACTAGAAAAGAAGAAACCATGCCTAATTAATTCGGTTTGTGTTTCATATCCATTCAGCTCATTTTATCTATAAAGAGAAATTATTTAATATACTTCCAATATTAATGGCATTACTCAAAAGCCACTAACAAATTCCCTGCAATAAACATTCAAATATAAAAGAAAAATGACATGCACATTGTACTGCACTGATGAGAAAGCCAACACTTGCAGACATCCCTCCAATTAAGACACTGAAATAAAAAGGCAATTTGCAAAATATTTTTAGTGTGTTCTCAGCTGTCAGCCTAACTCGGTTCAGAGAGTTTTGCAGGAATTCCTTTCAGTTGCAAAGACCTGGTACAAGAGAAAGGGCATCCTGAGAAACCCAACTTGACAAGACACAAAGCAGAAGGGTGGACGAGAACACTCAACTCTTGGTCAGCTTCTCACTTTGTATTTTTGGAACAATACCTACAATTACTTCTGTGTTTTGTACATTGTAGAGAAAACAAACATCTGCATTTTAATTACTGATAAAAGTCTGCACTTGTTCACAATTTTACCAGAGGATCTGAAGTTTTTCTGGAAAAACCTGTCCTTCAAATCCAGCTGTTGAACATTTGGATATCTGGCCTTGAAGCACACAGGAAGATCACACAAAAAGACACTTTAAGGAGAGACAACACTACACCATCAGATTGTCTTATTGCTGAACCCTCTCCATTTACACCCCTCTCACCATCCATCTCCTATTGACTGGAAAGGATGAAGACACAAAATGAAAAGGAAGGGGAAAATGCAAGAGGCTTAGCTTTGCTGTGGTTATAAATTGAGCTTTCTTCCTGCAGGCACAATCTGAATGTTATGTCACTGGAACTCCCACATAAGGAATACAATGGTGACAGCTAAATGAATTTCATCTTGAGGAATGTACTCCCCCAGGCAAGAGGGAGCACTTCACCAAGGAATATCTACCCCATTAGCAGCAAACTCAGATGCAAGGTAATTTCTATAGTTATTATATAGCTGTGTGTACCAGATGCTGAGTAAAATACCTGTTGAATTAACAGAAATCACCTCAACAATGGAGAGTTGACACTTAGAGTGAAACCAATTTTAAAAATAAATAAATAAAATAATTATGAAACCAAACAAAATCTTCAGATATAGCCCTAAACTCTTTCCTGTCTTGTCTTCTGTAAAACCCCCAGACATCAATGAGATTCAAGTTTCTCCCTTTGTGGAGAAAGCAGCAAAACCACCAAGACAACACAGGGCTCTAGCCACAGGCAAACGTGGGCAATTAGCAAATTATTTTTTCACTGGCTATTTGGGAAAGCATACAAATATATTTATGGCAAACTGAAGTTCATTCTGTTCCTTTGTTGCTTCTTTGTTTAACCATTAGGAAACTGTGGACTTGGGAGACTGATCCTTTTAAAGCTGAATTATTTTATATTCTAGCACTAATCTGAGAGCTTTAAGTTCATTCCTATGTTGAAATAGATCTTCTTTCAGAAGAAAACCTACTTATCTTCACAGTAGTTGGTTTTGCCCATTTTTGCAATAACTAAGCAACAGGAAGATTAAACTGGGGATGTGTCAGGGAAAGGTGAAATGGAAAACAGGGATCTCAAATCTCTATCTTGTAATGACTGTACAGCCAGAGGAGAGATTGGTGAGTTTATGTAATAGATGAAGGCCAAAAGTCTTGTCAATGTTGAAAAATGAGAAGTGATGGATGCAATTTCAGAGCTTTTTATGGCATTTGGGATTCTGGTTTGCAGGGCAGTTGAAGCATTCTGTATTTGTTAATGGAATATGTGAATTGCCTGAGCATGCAGATACACCAGTGTGCTCCAGTGGCACTCAGGTGTGGCTCACAGGCTCGGAGGGACACAGGCTGCACCGAGCCAAAGGGCATCCCTTGACTGCAGGCAGATGCAATTGAACCATAATGAGACAGTGAGCAGGAGCTCACATGAAAAGGGAACTCCTTATGCAGCTCAAATTTCAAGTACAAAACACTTTTCATTCCTCCTGATTCTGTTAAGGGTCTGAGCTCTTAAAAAAAACCCAATCAAACAAAAAACCCGAACAAGCAAATAAAACAAAAAAAGCACCAAAACTTTCTTCTTACTTATTCCTAGGGAATACTTTTGATGGCACTTTTACTTTAAGGAACTCTCAGAATACAGTGAGTGCAATTCTACCAGCCTTAGCTTTCTCCAGTTGGTGTCCAATGAGCAATAACAGCAGTCAAATGAGTGGCAGCAACATCATTCCTTAAATTATATTGGGGGGAAGAAAAGAAAAGTACATTATGAACAAATGCTACAGTTTAGACCTTAGAGACTGGTATTGGGAAGAGGAAAAGAACAATAAAGCAAAAGCAAAATAAAATAATGGTCACACAAAAAAAGAATTTTGGATGTATCTCCAAAATTCATCTCTTGTCTTGGAGATGAATTTTGGAGATACATCCCCAAATGTCAAAACTATGGCTATATAAGCTTTGTGTGACCTGTGGTGTGGAAATTTTACAAATGGAAAACATCCATGCTCTTTGGGAATGCAAAGCAATTCTTTTGCATCAGATGATGTCTCTTCTAATATTTTCACATCATGAAGATGATTGATCCTTTTGCACTGTTTTGGATACTTGCTTTAATTTAAGAAATCTCTAATCCTGAGATGAGCAGCTGGTGTTCTGGCTGGGGGGCTGTTTATATTCTCCCTGCTAAAGGCTGGTAAAATGTTACCATACCATACCACCTAACTGCAGAAACCACTCTACAGGCTTTCATAAAATAAGATATGAAGGAAAAACCTTCATATGCAACATGATCAAAAAATACTTTAGAGACAAAAGGACAACTACAAAATATTAGACTGGTTCAAGCCAGTGTTTATCCACAGGTTAACACAGCTCTTAAATCTCTGCTATTTTCCTATCCTTATGCAGTGTCTTCAAAAGAAGAGAATTTTCAAAATTCAAAAGTGTTTTGTCTTGCCTTATTTGAGCTACTGACTCTACTTTGGGCTATGTGAGTTGGATTTTAGGTTCCTAAAAACATAGTAGTGCCACACTGCATTTATTTAAACACCACAACAAAAACATTTTACCATGCTGTCTATTTCAGGCTACATGAAACTGTATGTTTAACTAGAAAAGGAAAAAAAAATCACATTATTGAAAAAGTTCCATAATTTTGATTATATACAGTACTTCTTAGGATATTTTAAAGATTAACATGTATCCTTTCTGGAATTCTTTAAAGATTTAGATAAGATGTGACTTTTTCATTTTATCTTTAAAATTGAAAAGGCAGGAATGGTTAAAAAATATTTCAATGCTTCTCAACAATGCTTACCAATTCACAGCATTCTATAAAGTAAAGTGACAGGCAAGCTACTTTTCTTTGGTTTGCATTTGCTAAAGATGATGGAAGAAATCTATACACAGATTTTTATGTGAAGTTTCAGGAACTAAAAAGGCAAAACACTACACAGCCAGTCAAGCTCAAATGAGAAAATAAGCTGAATCATCAGCAGGCAAGAGTTATACAAGCAAACTTTTCCCTCTTAAGGCATATTAAATTGTAGTACACTGATATTAACTCTAAATCTAGGGGGAAAAAAAGGTTTTGTCTTCCTCACAAAAGATCTTCTCTGGAAGCATTTACTGGAAGCTGGAATCAGTACAAGGCTTGTATGAATTCAAACATATTTAGTTAAGACATAAAGATACCCATGCTGTGGGTTGTTTGTCTTTTCCAGATTGCCTCCCTTCCTGTAATTTATTAGTCATTTATATAAATCCATACTATAAATAATTTATACCATCTATGATCAGGCAATTAATCTTCCTTTATTACAGGTCGAGGTTGATCCATTACAATTTGTCTGCCCTGTGCACAGGGCATTTCCCAGTCTGTCCCACGAACGCTGTGATCACAAACCTCGGCATGCAGTGGAACCCCCATGCCAGGAAACTGTCACAGACATCTTTTATGAAAAATCCTTTCCTTAGGATTTTTTCTCCTGAGAAGCTGAGGGGCCTCAGGAACAAACTGTAAACAATGATTATCTGCTGCTGTGGAATGCAACAGGTGCATCTGTGATTGGTCTCATGTGGTTGTTTCTAATCAATGGCCAGTCACAGTCAGCTGGCTCAGACTCTCTGTCCAAGCCACAAGCCTTTGTTATCATTCCTTCTTTTTCTATTCTTAGCTAGCCTTCTGATGAAATCCTTTCTTCTATTCTTTTAGTATAGTTTTAATATAATATATATCATAATAAAATAATCAATCAAGCCTTCTGAAGCATGGAGTCAGATCCTGGTCTCTTCCCTCATCCTTGGACCCCTGTGAACACCGTCACAGGAAAGGGCCTGGGGATGCAGGTGTAATTGGATGTCACTTTCCTGGGCCAGGAAAGGGCCCCTCTGTGCTCTCCCTGCAAACGCCCTGGGCTCAAGAGCCCGAGCAGAACACGGCCGAGGAACCAACCCTGGTCAGAGGGTCTGAGGGAACTTTGTGGCCCAGGACTGCTGTCCTGAAACTCAGCCTAAGGACATCCCCACAGGAAACACAGAGATAACACAGAGATAACACAGAGACAGGCCCAGATGATGTTTAGAACGCCCAAACCTTGCTGACCTCGTGCAGGGTACTTAAGACTGCAACACATGCACAGCACTTCCCGAAGGCAATCTCAGGCTGTGCATTAAATCTTCCAAGTCCCAAAGCCTGTGAGCAGCAGAGCTGTGATTTGGCAGCGCAGAAGCATTATAGTAACAGGAGTACAATAAGGACAAAATGCATGAGGCCATCATCTTATGAGCAAAGCCATCTTTTCTCTATGCTGAGACAGACACTTGTTGGGGCGTGGGGAGAGGAGGAGTGGGTGGGAAGCAGCACGCGTACAAGGGACACGTTACAATGGTATTTGCAAAATTCAGACAGTTCCTGACTCAAATCAGTTAGAAAATGTCACTGATCCAAAAATAACACATTATAAAAGAAAAGAAGTGACTATTAGAAGGTTTAACTCCTGACACCAGGGCAGATTCAATATTGTCAGTTGATTTAACTGATGCTTTCTAAACTTCAGGCAGCTAAAACCTGAGGTAGCAAATTGTAATGGTTAAGAATTGCTTTATGAAAGCAAATGTTTTCTTTCTTTTTCTCCTCTAAATAGCACGATGGATTTATTTTCCATTTAATTGTGTTGATAATACGTTCTCTCATCTCTAGCCTAAAGAGGTTGTCAATTCCAGAAAAATTGGCAGAAAATTTAGGCTTTCTTACCGCCTCTTTCAGCTCTAAGTCTTTTCATCTGCTGACTTAATGATCTTCAGCTCAGCCTGCTGAAATCCTGTGTAGGTTTCAAAAGCCTTCCCCTCAGAACCACCCAAACTGAGGACGCCCAGAAAGCCTTTGAGGCACGAAGGAAATCCCATTAACTCCTGCAGGATGTCGGACTGAACCTGCTGCCTGTGCATGCTGAAATGCCTCCCCTTGAACAGCAAGGCATGCTGCTCCAGCCCTGCAGGGGGATGCTCCACAGCGATTCCCCAGGGATGCAGCTGCCACAGGAACAGCTGCAAGGCACAATGCCCCTGGCTGGAAGAGCCCCTGGACCTGGACAGCACTGACCTGGGGACAGTGGTTTCCTGGGGAAACACCACAGTGACACCTGTGGGGTCAGCAAGGGACACAGCTCGGGCTCGCTTTTCAGGTGTTCCAAAGGAAATGCCAACCAAACCCACGATTTGTCCATTGTTGAGTTTCTGTGAGCTGTTCTCTGGAGAGCTTTAACAGCCCTGGGCTCTGGGCCAAGGAGGAGAAACTTGAAAGAGGGTGAGGTCAGAAGATGATTTTGACTCACAGGTGCGGCTCGTGCTATGGTCATTCTTTGACAAACAAGTGAGAAGTTTTGAAATTTCATATCCTTGAAGAGAAGTTCACTGGAGTCTCCAGTAGCTCCAGTTTCTGGTAACAGGATGTCACTACACCAAAAGTATTTCAGAGATTCTGTTTTACTAAGCAAGTCCTCCTCACACGGGTCATACTTGTGACTGCATTGGGCACGTGTAGCTTTATAACAGAGGAGACCTTAATTCCCCCAAGGTATGTCTTGAGATAGAACCCTGGATTTCCAGAATAAGCCAGGAATAGAAACCAAAGACAGCAGCAAAATCCCAGATCTCATAAAGTAGCAGCTAAGAACAAAAATGTTCAGAAGATAGGCAGATTTGGGGGCTTAGGTCACTAAAGAAATGAGGATTGGAGCTTGAGAAAGAATTTAAGACTTCCTCTGGAAGGCAGAGAAAACAAGAACATGGATTTTTGCATGCATTTTTGAGGAAAAAGAAACTAAGTAAAAAGTGGAAACTGAAAATGGCTGTGAAGTAGGAGAAGTAAATAAATGTTTGCATTTTACAGGATTAAATCTGTCTCAGCATTAGGAAAAAAAACTGAGTAGCTTTACCAAGAGGAACTGTGTTTCCCTACCTACAAAAACCCTGAAAACTTTCCAGAAAGGTTCTGATATAAAACACATTTTATATGCTTTACCAAAGACAAATTGTAGAGAAGAAATTTATTCTGTCCCACACACTTTGTTCTCCCTGTGATGCCATTGCATGAATTACTGAAATTCTAGTAGTTATGTTCTGGCTTTAATTTTAGATAGACAACTTTAAACTATAATGCTTTATGTGCTTTTACATAAAATAATAACATGAAAATCCTGCCCCAATTAAGGCAATGGGAGTTTTGACATGAAGATCAGTTAAAGCAGAATTTATATGATTTATGATGTGTGATTATGAGATGTGAACTCTTTGGAGAACATTTTAACCGAGCAATACATTATGGGCAGTGCATCTCAGCAACATGAAATTACTCAGCGGAGCTCCTGTGGATACCTTGGCAGTTCTTTGATTGTGCTGCACAGCAAAACCTATTCTGCACCAAGTATTCTGCCATAAACACATTTTCTGGCCTCCAAGAGAAGGCCTTTCAAAATGACAGTTCCCATCAACAAAATTTGTTCTTATATTAAAAGAGGGGCAACATTTGAAAAGGAAGACTCTTTTTTTAGTAGCTAATTCTTATTACAAACTAATTTAACCAAAAGCACCAAGTGCCTTGCCTAATAGACTTGATAACATCAGTAATTATACTGCTGTTGGCTATTTATAAAGTAAGATAACAAACTCTGTACTTATCCTGACATGTTGAGATGCTAATGCAGCCATAAATATGATTAATTCTCTTGTAAATCTGTTTGTTTGGGGGTTTTTGTGAGTGGGGGAGAGAAACTTATTAACACTGAGGAAATTAATATTACACATTTAACAGGAATTTAGTGAATGCTTTGCTCAACCCAAACCTGTGCTGTTCAGGAAAAAACAATCTAGCCACAAATTTTGTAGAACTCCACTGACAATATGAGATGTAAAACTTTCAGCAGCATGTTTTACTTCTGATCTTTTCTGAAGAGCACAAATTGAATTTTCATATCCATACAGGAATTGGTCTTTACACCCTGTCTCATTGCCCTTTTTTAGGGAATGGACCACATATTTGTGGTCTCCGGGCCTTGAAGTACCTTTAAGCTTCAAAGTTATTTTAATTAACACAAAAGACACTTCAACTCCTTCATCAACATGCCCTAATAAATTTATCTACTGATAGTTGCCATACAGACTTCAGAGAATGCAAATCTGAATTCTGAGCTCCCAGTCTCCATGCCTCAGCATGACGAGCAGGAAGCTGTTCATGTCCCATATCTAAGGAACAAAATGGGAATTAGGGGATGAGTCTGTCCCACAGCTGTCCATGGGAACTTTAACAGCACTTACTGATTGCATCCTCAGACATGGAAATTACACACGTAAAAATCTTGGGGAAAGCATCCAATGATTTAAAAATGTTTTCATTGATGTTTCAAGGGCACAAAAAAGTCACAAACAAGGTGTTTTCCTATGTATTTACTTGCACTCAAAAAGCATTTCACTTATCTTGCTTATCAATGCTGATCTTCAATTCAACATGGATTCCTCATGAACAGCTTCATTCTCATTTAAAAAGACATAAAAGCTTGAGATGCCCAATATTTAATCCTTCTATCATTTAATTTAACTTCCTTTGCTATTTAATAACTCCACGGTCACTCTATGAAGCTGCCCCAGTCTTACACATATTATGTCTTTCATTTGGGCTCAAAGTTCTTCAGAACGTGGATTTATTTTTCCATTATGAGCATTAACAGCAGGCATTTTAACTTAACCTGACTCTTGTCCTTATTCCTTAAATAAACAGAAATGGAGTGAGCTCTGAAGGGTTCTGTCAGAGCTGACCAGGGCTCCCAGCACTGCTTCACTGACTGGACATCAATGCATTGCAAATATTCCAATATTTCACGTAATTCTGAGGAACACACAGATCCCCAGTGAACATTTTTATCATGACAGTGTGTTCTCATAGGAAGCAAAAGAAATCAAATACAGTGGTTGTGCAGAAAAGCAAGAGCAATCCCCTAAAAGCACCAAAGACAGAGCTCACTGAGGAGCTGCAGGATGCCCTGTTTAACTTCCAAAGTAATTTGCATCTGTAATACCCCCCTTACTGCCTGAAATACCAAAACCAGGGCCTTCCAATTGCTGCTATTTCTCCTATGAATGTCTCAATTATGACATCTCTAAAGTGAACACTGTAGATGCTAATGAACTCAAGACATTTTAACACTGGCTGAGCAGATTTTCAAAGGTTTTTCAACACCTTATAATTCAGATTAGCACGTTTTCCTTTGTAAATAGTACCTTGAGTTGAAGTTTTATAAAAGGATATTAAGGTATCTTAGGCTTTATGCAATTATGTCTCAAGAGTTTCAGCAATACTCTGTAGATGAGAACAGTATTTTGAAAAATTCCAAGTTAAAACCCCTATTATATTATGAGGCTAAAATAAATGAAAAAAATTCTTAAAAATGGTAGCCTTTATAAAATTTCATGCCACACTACTTTGATAGCACATGTTTGAGTGCTATCTCAGTATACAAATTTAATCTCACTGAAATCCTATGCTCCTACATATGAGCCTACACATTTGGAAATCTTGGGAATTGAGATAAATCCTAATGCCATGGATTTTAAAGGGGGTCAGTAGTTTCTTTTTTAAGAAAAATAGAAGAAAGTATTGATGTTTATCTTTTCATTATTTGTTTAAAATTACAGATTTCCATACAGCAGGGGCTGAAGGATATTGCAGTGGAGAGAAGCTGATCATGTACAGGACAGGTGTTGCTGCAAATTACCTGTCCTCTACTTCATCCAGCAGATCTTGAAAGAAGCTACTCATCTTTTTTTTTTTTCATATGGCCACCACTCCTTCTAAATGAACTATGTTGGTTTTGAAATTGTGACTGCACTACAGAAGAGATGCTTTATTCCCTGATGAAAACCAAGAAACTCCAATTCTTTAAGAGGGAATAATAGGAAGAGTGCAAGAAACTGAGAGAGATTGATAAATTCTAGGCACGTTTGTGTGGGCAAAGGCTCATGAAGCTGAAAGGTCAAGGGAGAGACGTGAAAATGCACAGAAATTCAGAGCTGGGAGCATGAGAACTCTTCTGAGTGCCCATCCTCTGATAGTCTTGCACCATTTGTGCATTACGGGCAGAGCACAGGGGGACTGCAGGTGTCACACCACTGTTCTGCTGTAGGCTGTTCTCAGGCAGGGGGGCACAGCTCTGTTCCATGCCAGGCACAGGCTCATCACAACCTGTCCAACAGCCACGGACCAAGCCCACAGATAAACCACAAAGTGTCAAACCAGTAATGCAGGCAGAAGGGCACCACAGAGAAACACGACAGGAAGCCCATTTGCAAGAATTTATTTTGTGTTCAGATGTCGTAAGTCAAAATGCACCTCAAAATAAATCCATTAACTGACTTTCCATCTTCACTCCACATCCCTCAGAATATACCTTTAAACGGCATTTGTCACATGGTCCCACACATTAATAAAACAAGGATTGCATAAGTTTTCCTACCATCAGTGCACAAGGCAGGCGTCAGCTGATGGTGTTGTGTCACAGACATCTTGTTATGAAAAATCCTTTCCTTAGGATTTTTTCTCCTGAGAAGCTGAGAGGCCTCAGGAACAAAATGTAACCAATGGTTATCTGCTGCTGTGGAATGCAACAGGTGCATCTGTGATTGGTCTCTTGTGGTTGTTTCTAATTAATGGCCAATCACAGTCAGCTGGCTCAGACTCTCTGTCCAAGCCACAAGCCTTTGTTATTCATTCCTTCTTTTTCTATTCTTAGCCAGCCTTCTGATGAAATCCTTTCTTCTATTCTTTTAGTATAGTTTTAATGTAATATATATCATAAAATAATACATCAAGCCTTCTGAAACATGGAGTCAGATCCTGGTCTCTTCCCTCATCCTCAGACCTTGTGAACACCGTCACAGTGTTGCCCTTCTCAGTCCCAGCAGAAAGCAGGAATGCAGTAAATGACACACAGGCAGGATAAAGGTAACACTGGAGCATCTCCTGCTTTGGTACCAGTCTGTGCAGCTCTATCCAGGGTGGTCACTTCTGACAGACTCTGTTGTGTCCTGAAGAACTGCTGTTCTTGGTTTTTGGGACAGAGCCCAACATCTTTGCACTTTCATACGACAGCTCTTATTAGTTTGTAGTCCTGACTGAAGTGTCTATACACTCCAAAACAAATAATGATCTGTCTACCCCCCAAAATCAATGGGAATGTGGCTGTTCCAGACATTGTAAGAGTCAAGACCTCTGTGTTTCAGCTCTCCGAGGCAGAGAATGCCTTAATTCCATGGGCTATGGAATCCATACAGTGAACACACTGACATCCTGCTGTTCACAACTATTCTGCATTCTTCAGACATATTCTACCTACACTTTAATTTTTTCCAGTGCATTTGTTTTCTTTTAACAGCTGAGTCTAGACCTAGGAACTGCCTGAAAGAAATATGTTTTTAAGCTTTGATGCTGTTTCTGATTATAAGTAGCTCTGACTTTATAACAAAATGCTTAATTTCATTTATTTTTTATGCACCTCCTCATTATCAATGCAGTCTTTATTTTTTCCAAGGCAGTCTTTTCTCTCAGCACATTTTCTGTAGATTTAAACCTAAAATTATCACTGATCCTATCTGAATGGTTTACTCTTCCCTCAAAACTCCCTCACGTCTTTTTTGTTTTGCATTTCAACCTGGAAACAGGCTCTAATTTTTCTTTCTTCCCTTAACATCCTCAAGTGTCTCCTAATTCCTGAGTGTTTTGAAACATATCAGTCTATTTACATAGAAATTTTAGTGCCAACAGCTAAGTTTTAAAATGCAATTCTTACATTAGCAAGTATTCTTTCTTCCTACCCACATCTATGCATGTAAATAACAAATGCTGAGTACAGGTGGAGCTTGGAGTGAAAGTGTGGCACAATTTGCCTGCATTAGGAGTCAGAGTTCCCAGAGATCCAGTCAGAGCTGGACCATGTCCTTGCACCAACAATTAACACATTCTTGTCTCCATATGGATCCAATGACAGCACCAAGATGTTTCACTGGGTTACAGCCTCTTTAGGAATGAGAACAAACTATCAAATTCCACAAAAACGTAAGACGGCTTTCCAGCTCTCTTAAATCTTGACTCTGAATCTGAATCTTGACTCTAGGGAACCTCCCTGTACAACTGTCCCTCTCATGTTAGCCTGATGGTACAAACGGGTGAGGAAGGAGATGTCCAAGTAGAGGAAGGTAAACCTAGAGACCACTTGAATGTGTGGGTTACCTTTTCCCCTCCCTCTGTTTCAGTTAAAACACAACTGAAGGCAGCGTTCTGGGGTCTGCACAGCCTTTCATCAGATGCCAAGAGAAGTATCATTCCAAGGTTTCTTGTAGGGTTTCTCCTTCTTCAAAATTTTGTAATTCCTGCTTGCGTTTCTGCCCTCCTCGGGCAATAGCAAAAAGACTTTTAGACTTGGGACACACCATACAGGCGTGAAAAATGCATTTATTTTATGATTGGCTTTTCACAAATATTAAAATGAATATTATATGTGTTATGTTAGAAAGTTACGCTGTGTTAATTCTCTTAAGTAGTGTGTTAAATATAGTTTTAGGTTATAAAAAATGATAAAATAGAAACTATGCTATGTAGGATACTTTTTTTTAAAGAAAGGACTCACAGCGAGATAGCAGCCACAGGACACCTAAATCTGTCAGAGAAAGAGAATTTATTGCCTTCTTATCAGAAGAAACAAACTTCTTCCTGCCTCGAAGGCGCTGTTAGGATTCAGAGGAAGAAGTTGACACTGCCCAGGCAGAATCCTGTGTTTGAGTGGAATTTATGCATCATGTATGAGGTGTATGAATATGCAACAGGCTGTTGCTTTTAAGGGTTAATCCTCTGTTAACGTGGGTCCTTTCTTGGGCTTATGTTGCCCAGAAAATGGCACCCAGATGTCCATAACTCTTTGTCTCTATTGTCTCATATTGTCCTAATTCAAATAGTCCAAATTATTATCACTCTAATTATATTACTATTTTTATAACCATTTTATTACTATTAAACTTTTAACATTTTAAAAACAAGTGATTGGCGTTTTTCACACAGGGGACCCCACAGGAAACAAAGAACCGGGGCAAGGCTGACCAACCTTCCCGCCTGTACCAAACCACACAGTAAAACCTCCTCCTCATTAAAAACCTCATCAAGCCTACAGCTGGGTTACCTGTGGGACATGACGAGGCAGCAGGTTCTGTGGGATGGGATATTCACTCATGGCATCCAAGGGACATCTGCTGCAGTAATTCCAGCCTGGCAGCTGTCCCCAACAGCAGGCACAGGGATCCACCAGCTCCTCCCTTCCAGCCCAGCCCTGCTGCCAGTCCAGTGACATTTCCAGCCCTGCTGCCTGCCAGGTTGTAGGAGCAATGGGGGGTAGGACAGTTGGGACAGATGGAGAGCAGAGATCTCTAAAGCCAGGTCGTGAAACTTGTGGTTTATTGCAAAGGACCTGGGTGCAGGGGCCTTTTGGAACTTGAGGTTTATTGCAAAGGGCCAAGTACAGGGCCCTGCTGGGAGCTGCCACAGCTCAGAGCAGGCCCCAGAGAAGAGAGGGGTAGAGAGGATGAGAGGGTAAGAGCGCAAAAGGTTAAGAGAGCGAAGTTCACTTTACAATACAATAAATCTTCTTCTGTGTTCAATATTCTGATTCTCACTAACCAATCTAGTACAAGATACAAATCCTATAGCATTTCCATACAGCCTGTAAGAATCATTGCATTACCATACTGTGTTACACTTTAAACCCTAAAAACTCCTCTTTGGGCCCCTTCTGCCAAGCTGGCAGGGTCTGCTCTGACCCTTGGGCCTGTCTGCAAGCAGAGGGTGTTGTTCCATCAAAAGGGGATTACCTTCAGCCAGCCACACCATTGTTTTCCAGTTGTTCAGTAACTGAGGTATCTCAAACCTTGCTTTCATTTCAATCTCGCTCATAGTTTCCATATTCTCAAAATCTTTTGCCAGACAATCATATTTATAAGGCTTTCCTGTTTCATCTTCCCCAACACCAGGTGACACTGCCAACCTGAGAATGGGGCCCTGAGCCCACCAGGCTCATGAGGTAGGGGCAGCCACTGGAGCCCAAACAGCACTAAGGCAACTGAAGGAAAATCAGAAGATGATGGAGAATGGCGGCTCTGGCTCTTGGTGAAAAACATTCTGCTGTGTTACAGGCCAGCAGGCACTCATACAACAGTGAAAGAATGGCTGCTCAGCCAGACAGGAACTCCTTCCCTCAGGCAGCACAACCCAAGGAATGCTCACTGCTTAGGAGGTGCCAACTTAGCTGTGTTTCTTCTCCAAAAATGAAAACACACATTTGGAGAAAACATCACTCTTGAGAAACACTGGAACACTATATGCAACCAGTACATTTTCCTCCAAAACAGGTACTATATAATACTGGAATAATTAATTGCTCACAATAGCTAGATAATAGTACTTGCATAAGATACATTCTTAATGTATACAAATTAATTAATTTCTGTCTGTCCAATCTCATAAACAGCTAAGGTTCCATTCCTTGCTTATCAGTATTCCCTGATAATTAAATAGATCTTTTCCTAATTACTGCTGTCTGCTGTAAAAAGAGTTTCCAGGGCTCTGGCGAGTGCAGAAAAACTTGTCTGTCAAACAAAAGACTGACTGACGGAAGAAAAATGAAATTGCATCTTCCACCCATTTGGGTTTTTTTAGTTAATTGGTTAACTATTTTGTCCTGTGCCTGAATATCAAACACTTTTTCCCCTCATCACTCAGTCCCTAATTGCCAACCACCTCTATGAATTGCTAATATGAATGATTTTGGCCTGTGACATCTCAGCTTTTGTCCTACAGTACTGCAGATGGGACGCATTTTATTGCAAATTTCATTTCATGCTTTTTATTGTGAAAGGTATGGAACACTGAATGATAACTATATATTTTACAGTTCATTCATTTCAAACTGATCATTTAATATTCATTACTCCAGTGACAGACATGTCCTGTCAGTTTTTACCCCTCATTATGCACATAATATCTGCATTTGAGCAAGGAACAGAATTTTGAAAGGAGATTGCAACCAAGTTTCCATTTTAAAAAACCCCACTAAAATTCAAAAAGGCTCTGCTAGCTTGTTACATTAATTTTTGGGGCTGCTGTCAAAGAAATAGCTGACTAAAGTCACATTTCTGATATTTTTTACAACCTGGTTAAAAAAACTAGTTTTGGGCATAAAAATATACAACTATATAAATCATTCCTATGAAATCTGAAGAAAAGGTTAAAGCTCCTGGACATATTTTCAAGAAATGAACTTGGACTTCAATTTTTCCTAGTATTTCAGATCTCACCAAAAAAGTCATTTTTTGTATTGCAAAATGTCACCCTGGTGATAGCCAGTGATTATTTGAAAATGTGTGTAACATGAAGGAGAACTTTCTTCTGTGCTTCCTAAAGAAACTACTCCAGCCAATTTCTATGTTCCAATTTTAAGAGCCTTCTGGATACTCTGCTTTTGAGGTTCCTTTCACCAGAAATAATTGCTGATCATCAGAATCTCTTCATCCATTGATTGAATTGGATATATTCAATGGTATTTGCAAAGGATGTTTGGCCCTCTCAAAATTTGAGTTGCTAATAGAAAATTGTTCTGCTCTTCCTTTTGACATCTCCAAGAAAAGGTTCTGGCTCCAAAATTGGAGGTCATGATGTAAGAAATATGGCATTCTAAATAGAAAATACGTGGAAGGAATGAGTAGAGTAGGAGAGCAGGCACACATAAAACACCAAACCAGATACACCTCAATACAAGCCAAGCTTTGATGACCCCAGCTGCACCACATCAGTGACCAAGCATCTACTCTGGGTGACACCAAAAAGGACCAAGATGAGACAATCTGTTCAGTCCCAGCCTGGTGAGAGCCTTCTCCATCAGCCTGTGCAGCCCAAGCAGCTGTGGCTGAACCCAAACAGTGGGGACACACCAGGCCACTCAGGCTTTCCTGACAAGAGCAAAGATCTCCATGAAACAAGTCAGCCAGGATGCAGAAAAAACTGCCTGAAATTATTTAAATGCAGAAATTACATGATATTGCAAGTGGTAAGGCAAACAAATAAGTATTTTTCAGGAGTCAACATTGACAGTTGCTTATTGCCTGATTTGCAGAGACCAATGCTTGAAAGGATGATAGAAGGAATGAATTAAATCACAGTTATAGGCTTTATTTATTTATTTGCATTTTGCAAGTAAATGAAAGTTCTAAAGACCTCACCTTGCATTTATGACCCCCTGTGCAATAGCAAAAAGGTCTGGACCAGTCATGTCCTCATCTGAACTGTACAACATTCACAAGTTTTACCTGATCTAAAAGCACACTTGTAACTGCCCAGAGCCTGTCCTGGATAAAACCCAAAATAATCCCACACAACTCCAGGTTTTTTGTGACTTTGAAACTTCATTCATTCAAGATCACACTTAAAAACACTAAAATTGTTATATATTAAAATGCAACAAGAAACAGCAGAACTCCTTCAATGTTTTGATCACACTTGGGAGCCCAGGAAAGTGCCTGCAGCGACATAAATGCAGAAATGACACCCCATAATCATGTAAACATGAATTTAACAAGGCTGATGCAGCGACTTGGCAATTGGCTGAGTTTACATCAGCACATCTTCAACATTGCTTATCAACCTTTACTGCTATGGCAGAGATTAAAGAGGCAGGGGTGCAAAATAAAACTGCCTAAAAATCCAGACTAACTTGTCTTGGGGGAAGTATTTTCTGTTATTTATGTCAGTAATAAGATCTACAAACTCCATTAACTAAAGTCACCTGCCTGGCAAGGGTCAGAGGCCTGCCCTGGTTCAGCAGGAACAGGCAGAGGAGCCAATTGTGTTTGACTGCTCTCATATATGGCCAGTCCCCACACACAGAGGAGGAAGGGACACGGAATTGAGCAGGGTTTGGCAACCCTTCAAAAGCATCTTCCCTTTCAAAGCAGTACTTTGTGTGCCTTTACATCAAGGAAGCCCCTGAAGCTCCCCCAGCAGCAGCAGCAGCAGCTCTGCATCCCCATTCCCCTGCGGGCCTGATCCGAGCTCGGACAGCGCAGGGGGAACAGCAGGGCCCACACGAGGGGGAGCTGAAAGGTTCTGCAGAACATGGCCTGGGAGCCACAGCCACACCCATGGAGCTGTGCAGGACATGGCCTGGGAGCCACAGCCACACACATCACACATGGAGCTGTGCAGAACATGCGGGAGCCAACACACATAAATGTGTGCAGGAAGGCGGAAACACATCACACATGGAGCTGTGCAGAACATGGCCTGGGAGCCACAGCCACACACAGATCACACATGGAGCTGTGCAGGACATGGCCTGGGAGCCACAGCCACACACATCACACATGGAGCTGTGCAGAACATGGCCTGGGAGCCACTGCCACACCCATGGAGCTGTGCAGAACATGGCCTGGGAGCCACTGCCGCACACAGATCACACATGGAGCTGTGCAGGACATGGCCTGGGAGCCACTGCCACACACAAGGAGCCACTGCCACACACACATCACACCCATGGAGCTGTGCAGAACATGGCCTGGGAGCCACTGCCCCTCCCAGACACACACACACTGTTATCCCAATGTGTTTAACGTGTTCATACATTTTAACGAGATGCAGATGACAGAGGGAAATGATGACAAGCAAGCTGCCCTAACAAATGCTGCACATATTTTCATCCATCTTACCATTGATGCTATGCTGCACATTTGCATAACAAAGTGTAAAAACATGCTTGTATCACTGTGAGGGGCAGCACGGGGAAAAAAAGTCACTGAATTTGCTTGGTATGGCCCTTATTAGTTAAGCAATATCACAAATAAGAGTCATGCTAACTGAATATTTTATCTGCTCCCTCCTACCTCACACCAGCAGCAAGTCTTCCTTTCACTGTTCCTTGCTAAAATTAAAACTGAATAAAAAAGAAAATGTTATAATTATCACGCAGGTCATATTCTCCCTGGTATAACAAGTTAAACAAGAATTTAAGCAGCTGAATTGAAGGTAACAAGGATATAATCACTATGAGCTCCATGGTTTGCCATACTTCAGGGCTAGAGCAGAACTGCATGGCTGAAAGCCCTCTGCATTGCCTTTTGCCCCGTGTTTTTGACAAATAACTCCGCTCCCCTGAGGCTGGGCCTTGGCATCCCACTGGGAATCAGCTCCTGAACTAGTCCAGACCTTCAGCTCAGTGCATCAGGTTTGACAAGACCTCCCCACGAAGTCGCAGCTGCTTTGCTCATTTCCTGCCCTGGACCACAGCCCATCACTGCAGCCCAGAGCCCACCAACATTCTGCAGTCTAGCACTGGGGTGAAGCAGGAGGCAGCTGGTTGAGACTTTTTCTTTTCCCTCTCCATGGATCAAAGCTGTAGTGGTTTGTTTTGTTGAGCACAGCTTTTAGGGTAGAGTCTATTCAGAAAGCTCAGCAAAGCAGAAGCAACTTGAGCAGTGTCCAGGCTTTGCAGGAAAAGCATTGCCAGAGGAAAGTTTTCTGCTTTTGTAACAGTACAATGCAATGCCAGCATCTGTATGTGCAGAGGTCCTGTCTTTCTGGGGGGGACAGATCTGCCAGTTACCTGCAAAATCTAACAAAGGGCTGAGGGAAAAGGCAGCTCATCTGTGCCCTGGTAGCTCCTAGTTTTTGCCACTGAATGAAGGACTCTATCCAAAAAACCACTTTAGAAACAGAAAATGAATGTCACATCAAATATATTATAACCATTGAATTTTAGGAAGGAGAGGAAGTATTTGTCTGTAAAAATACTCAGTTGTTTCATTTGTTTAGCTTTTTTAAAATCAGTCATATTCTATAGAGAAATGCTGCAGCCAGGTTCATTACTAAAGCTTGTTTATCAGAAGAAGGACAATAACCTACACAAGTCATATATTGAGGGACACTGAAATCAATGTAAGTCAGCTCTCGTCCAACAGCTTCACTGGATCCTGGGTTTGTGTAGCCACTATCTCATTCCAGCATCACCCCCAGACAAAGATACCCAAAACAATGTACAACAGTGCCAGCCTCCCACACCCCACACCTTCCCTTGCAAAGGCGTCTGTTGGGAAATGGATTTCTTTTGGAGGATGTCAGAAATATCCGGTGAATTGTGCAGATACAGAAAGCTTCTGTGCAACAAACAGTGTCACAAAATTCCACATCATAACTGTAGCAGAGCAATCTGAAATAGTATCACAGACATCAATGAGATTATTCCAGTTTTAGGCCAATACCCTGGCTTGGTCATGTTTGCACACAGCTAGGAGACAGGATTGAAGAATCTTTTGTGAATTAATCCCAGTAAGACCCAAAGTGTATAAATAAATTAACTTTTCAATGTGTATTTCTTCCAGCTCCTGATCCTGCTTTTGGGTTTATTCTGTGGTCATCTTGTGCTGTTTGCAATTGAAGGATCATTATGAAAAACAAAGGTTCTAATAATCAGTTTCAAATGCAGCGGTTTCAAACTCCTCCCATGACAGCCTCAGCATGAACACGTATAACTGGATTTCTGTCTGAACCAAACAAGGTTAAAATGAAAGTTCTTTTTACACAAGAGATTAGGGGCGCTGGCACATGGCCAGGACAGGGTTCACTCCAAGGAACATCACAAGTGTTCACAGTGTCACTTATAGCAGAACACTGCCAGCAGAGAGATGAGGACACAGGAGAATGTCCCCACCACAGTGAGCCTTGCAGGACTGGGTGTGCAGTGCACAGCCACAAGCACCTTTGCTACTCCTCAGTGTGCACACAGGACAATTCCACAGCAAGTTCAAAATCCAGTAAGGCTCACAGCTTGGGGTGCTTTCTGCTTGGTTTCTTTTTCTTTTTTCTTTTTTTTTTTTTTTTTTTATTAGAGGTTTTAGATCTAGGGTTTTTTTCTGTTTTCTAGATGGTAAAGACAGTAAACTTTATTCCTGTACATCTGTCAGTGTTTGGATTCATTTATCCTTGTCTGTTTCTGGTATTGATCACAGTGTGGTTACTTTTTTTCTTTCTTCCTTTTTACGTCAATATTTCCAGTTATTTCTTTTTTTTTTCCATTTCAATTTTAGCATCCTTTTACATAACAAAGTATAACAATACAAATTTCTCCTTCCCAAGGGAAAGATGCACATTCAAAGGCTAAAGCATATTCAGGGTCCACTGAAAAAGAAAATGGATGGGCAATGATTACATGTTTAAGCTTTTAAAATGCCTTTTATGAATCCTCATCTGAGCCAGGAGTTACTAGAAGGGCTCACGTGCAGACAGACCAGACTTTTCTCCAGGTCTTTCCCTCATCATTTCCTTAGGACATTTCTCAGAAGGCAGGATTATAACCATTTATTACATCAAGTTTGCACCGCAGATCCAACACACCAAGCAGTCTCATAGTAATGCTGAAGTGAACAGACCTTTTATGACTAGAAAAGCTTCTAAATTACAAAAATTAAGAGTACATAGCAATCTTCAGACCACAATACACAATTCTCAATGTTTTGAAGAAATCCCTTGAGCTGTGAATTTATGAATGCTCCAAGCCATTCCAGTGCAGAGCCAAAGCTTTATGAAATCACGAGTGCTCATGGGGTCACTCCTCCCTCAGCAGGGAACTGCAGCCATGAGTGAAACAAGGGTCTGAGCCACATCCCAGCTTTCAGACCCAGTCCTAGCAGCTGACAGAGCTTGCACAGACTCAAACCCATCAGAAAAAGGTGATATCTCTGAACTCAGCAGACACCAGTGTAAAGGGGCCACACCAAATGTCTCTGTCTGATGTGGGGATCTGACCCTAGAACAAAATTTGGCAGCCCAACCCCAGCCCTGAAACATGAGTGCAATTCTTAATGTGGCTGCAGATTTCACAGATTTCTGTTACCAAATAGGTAAAATCTGGACAAGATACAAAGAAATCTGCAAGAAAAGCAAAGCAGAGGTGTCCCAGAGCCTAAGGTGGCTGTCACAGCCCACACAGGTGCCCAAGTACCTGCCTTTGGTTTGGTCATGTTTTTAAAGCTATTTCATCAGTCACAGCTGGACTCAAAGCCTCAGAACACACCTCTCCAAATTCCAAAGAAACATGAAAAACGTACAAATTGTCTTTCAGCGGCATGATACAAATATTTTGGCTGAGCAGCGACTGGAGATTAAACTTTGGCATTTCCACTTACAGAGCAAACATCAAGAACCAACTCATTCCTCACATTGCTCCATGTGCTCCACTTTCAAGTCTCAGCTGGTGTTTAACCTCTAAAGAAATACTCTCCACAGCAGCACTTTAATGAATAAGAAGAAAAAGATTAAATCAAAATTTATCCATCACAATTCATTACTACATTGTTTCCTTCATAAAGTGAACTTCTCTTTCCCCAGAGGAAAGGCTCTTCCTCCTCTTCTCTCACCCAATTTAGACTCCTGTTTTTCTAAACATGACTGGCAGGTGCATCCACTGTAATCCCTAGGAAAGCTGAATGTTCCTTTTCCATTACCAATAAATGATAAAAAGGCAGGTACTAGAAGGCTTTGGAAGTGTTTGGCTTTGGGGCTGCCCTGGGCTGGGCACAGTAACAGCTTTTTTGTCATTGCAAAAGAGTTTAAAGTAAGCAAATTGAGAGTATAAATCCATTTTTTATTATTCTCTCTCTGTATAGCCAATCACACTGTGCTTATTCTTTTGTTCAAACAGATCACAAACAGCTTTGTGGCTGTTCGTAGCTCCTGCCATTCTTCTCAGAAATCTGCAGATCTCCTCACCCTCCTTATAATTTAAATATCACACCCTGTACACCTCTCACAACAATGAAAACAGAAGTCTGAGCAACATGGTGAAGTGTGCACTCAATAGCCCTCAAATATTCCTTTAAAAGTATTTTATTCGCAGAGCATATTTTTACAGATCTTATTTGTAGCCATAATTCTGTTCCTTTGAGTAGTACCATCTCCTTGATTTGCCTGAGAGTGTTAACAAATTAGGTTTATAAAAATTAGGAGTACAATGCAAATCAGCAATAAGACCCATAAGTTTTAATTCTATGGAAATATATGGTGTTTATAAATTATTCTTTTAATTGACTGCTTTGTTAGTTAAGCAGCAGGAAAAACTAATTCTATCACTATTTGTTGTAACAGTGGCATTGATTTGCTTTTTCTGAGATGTGGAAGATTAAAAGTATAGAGACTTGTCCACTCATATGGTTTTTTTGCCAATATGAAAGAGTAGAGTTACGTCACTATGAGGAAAATATCTATTAAGATGTCATCTATGATATAATTTGCCTAAATAATGTGTAGCAACTGCAAGCTCCAAAAGTGACAGATAAGGCAGAGACAGGTCACAGAAGTGAAATACAGAATAGCAATTAGCATGGAATGAAAGAACATGGAGATGCAAATGAGCAGAGGGATGAAATCCCATCTCTAGACAGAGACTGTACATGTGTGACAGGCAAAGCCCAGAGAGGAGCTGGGGCCCTTCTGTGACCACTGCTTTGCCAGCAGATGAAGAATCTGCCTGCTTCCATTGTGCTATGGACAAAGATCTGCCTTTTGGCTTCCCAGGCCATTTCCTACTGCAGATGGGGGTGGTTCCACTCCCTCTGGGGCAGGGGAACACAGAGGAGCCAGACCCACGGCAGACATTTGCTCCTATTGCAGTACAGACACATTCCCCCTGAAGAAGAAAATGTTTCTAGGTAGCACCACACACTGAGGACTCAGGTGTAATAACTTCTGGCTCACAGTGCAAGTCCTCTCTTTCCATCTGATTTTCAGGTGGAGGAATTAAACTTTTTCATATGCAAAGTGACAGCCACATGAAAGTACTGGCAGTAAGAGTCTGCTTTCAAAACTAACAGGATTATGCAATCCACAAGCATATAAATACTATTATCTCTTTTAGTCTCATTATATTAGCATTTTTTATATGGGTGAATGACAAATAAAAGCAGTAACTTGCACTTGCAGGAACTTTGTAATTGATGTTAAGGGGGCAAGGATAGCAGTCTGTCAGTGTTAGGTTTTATCAGCCTCAAAGCTACATCTTTCTTTAGGAAATAGAACTGAAGCAGAATGAAATGTTGATCTGACAAAAAGATCTGACTTCCCTTTTGTAACAGAGGAAACAATTCAGCCAGAGGAAAAGATGACCACAGGATCTACTATATACAGAAACTAATGTAACAAATGTTAACAGTCCCAATCATTCAAAATTATTAAAAGCAACAACATTTTAATTATTTAGGGATGCTTTTTAGCTTAAAATTAATACTTTGGAAATTAGATCCATGCCACATGGAGTAGTAAGACAATAGGACAGGTTCCATCTCTGGTACACTGTTGCAGACAATTCTTTATGAAAAATCCTTTCCTTAGGATTTTTCCTCCTAAGAAGCTGAGAGGCCTCAGGAACAAAATGTAAACAATGATTATCTGCTGCTGTGGAATGCAACAGGTGCATCTGTGATTGGTCCGTGTTGGATATTTGTAATTAATGGTCAATCACAGTCAGCTGGCTCAGACTCAGTTCGAGACAGAAACCTTTGTTATCATTCTTTGCTATTCTATTTTTAGCCAGCCTTCTGATGAAATCCTTTCTTCTATTCTTTTAGTATAGTTTTAATATAATATATATCATAAAATAATAAATCAAGCCTTCTGAAACATGGAGTCAGATCCTGGTCTCTTTCCTCATCCTCAGACCCTGTGAACACAGTCACAGTACACATTCCCAACTGAAGTGACAAAACAGCAACAGTTAGAGGTAAAGAATATCAGATCTTACCTAGATTTCATCCAATATGGATTAGATACAGTTAATAAAAGAGAAGCATGTTTAAATAGTGCTGGCCAAAGAGGGCAGAACTCAGCAGTGCAAGTTCCAGTCTGAAGTTTTCAAGATGAGTTAATTGACTTAGGAGTATGCACCTGTGTATTTTCAGCATATTGAGACACAGAAATCTGCTGGATCAGAATCTGCATAGATTATCTGCCATGTCAAGTGCCAAAGTGCCAAATGCAGAAGAGAAGCTGGTCAGAAGCAGCTCTTCTTGCATCAAGAGTAGATGCAGAGATAACATTTGTACTGAGTCCTTCAGACTGGCTGCCCTTTGTGCTGGATTGTGTCTTGCTTTCTTTCTATCCAAAACTCTGCACAGAGTACACTGGGATAACCTCTCACAGGGAGGAGAGAGGTGCATACAAATCCAGAGGCACTGAGCTCAGATTTAAGCTGCAGGCAGGATGTTGCAAAAATCAAAGTAATTCAGTAATTCTTCTTAAAAACTGCTAAGTTATGGGCAGTCACACCACACACCTGCAGCTGGCCAAGTAAAACAAAACAAACAAAAACAAACAAAAAAAGTAGCCAGAAATAAAAACTCACAATATGATCTATGCATTGGTTACTTCAGTCCTCTCCACGTGTTAACATTAGAGCCACTGCTCTGCCCTCAACATACTAGACATGATTTTAATGATGTACCAGTACAAAAAAATGACCACAGCCACATTAAAATCCATTTCCATGCACTGTTATCTAAGTAGGTTTACAGAAAAGACTTAATTTTAAGAAGGAAGTTATTTTCTCTTCACTAAGTCTCATAGCTACCCCTCTCACAGCAGTCACCTTTAGAAATGAATTCAATTATCCATTCAATTATTCAGTTAGTCACAGTCACACTTTGCTATTTTTCCTCAAGCAGAGGGGTGTTAACTTTGACTAAATCTACCCCAAATTCACACATATTTTCCACAGGGACAGAATTGGGTACATATGGCACTTACTGCTTGCTTACCCCTGCAGGGAACCATCACTGCATCATGCTGTGAGGTCATTCTGTAATAAGATAATTTAAATTTCTTCAGGACCAAAATAATTCTTCATTAAAAAAAAAATAGAAGACTGAGAAAAAAAGCATAATTTTTTACCCACAGGACTTTGAAAACACACAGTACAATTTTATGCATGGAATTTGTGAAACACAGACTAGATAGTTCAAGAAAAATGAATACTAAACAAAGCTGGGCAGAAAAAATTTCAAAACTAGTCCAGCATTGTTACACAGCAAAATGAGAACAGTACAGGAACAAAATGCAGTGGCAGGAAGCACTTGTTCACAACACAAAACTTTTTTAAGTTTTCCTCCTGACACAAACACAGAGAATGATTTCTTGAGAGCGCCTGTTGTGGCCTTTCCCCTACCCCGAGGCCCCATTTATATTCAGTCTGACAACTGCAGATTGCTACAGCCTGAAGCTGTTTCAGCTCACCCTGGCTGTGGACTCTGTGCCACAGGGGCTCCAGTGCCCCCTCTGCACACCCAGCCTGGACCACTGACACTGCATTGACACAAACACACAAATCTTCACCTTCCTGCAGTCCTATTTCAGCACCCTGCTGAAGGCTGCTGACATGATTCCCTTGTCTCTTCAAAAAGAAAGAATGAAAATATAGATCTACTTTACAGTTACAAGTAAGCTCCACAACAGAGAACCACAAGTGATTCTAGAATTTCTAATTTCGATGTACACCCCATGCATTAGTGTGAGGTAATAATAAACTTGATCAGTTAAAATTTCATAACTAAGTTCATGCAAGAGATGTTTTTAGTCAAAAGAGCCAGGGATCCAAGCCTGTAGTGGCAGACTCCCACACCTCATAAATACCTGGTACATGCACCTACCTACAGGAAATTTAATGAAAATGCCTTTGGTTGATCAGTCAGAAGGCAACACCTCCCTCTCCAACCCCCACTCCTTTACTGTAAACGAATAGTTTTCTGTAAAATATCAACTATGATGCCCTTTCTCAGCCTGGCTGAGATGTAATTTGCCATCCCAGACACCTCTACAGCCCATAAAATTCTGTGCCTGTGTTCATATTGCTAAGACTTAATGCCTACATGCCAAAGCCACAAATATCCAGTGCCGTGGGATTACCTCTATCTAAGAGCAGTACTTCAAAATAATGGATGCTGTACATCATCCCAATGAAAAAATCTATAAAGAACCGTCATTCAGAGAAGCACTTAATCTGAGGGGAGAGAGATTTACCCCCTTCATGTTTGAGGCACTGCTTCCCATGCTTCATGTTTACCATGAAGACTCATTTGCATCCTTGTTTGATTGTTTGCTGTGTAGAGCTTGGAGTGTCAGACAAGCCCCTTCTCTGGGGTGGCAGGGGGACAATCCAGGCAGCAAATGATACAAGAGCCATATAAAGATGGCAAAGAAATAGGTAACAGGTTAAGGAAAAGATCAAAAAATATCTTCTATTTTATATCACTAGAAAACCAAAGCATTTCAAGATTTGGTTAAAAAAAACCAAAACAAAACAAACAAAAAAAAACCCCCAAAAAAACAAAAAAAAAACCCCTGCCAAACAAAACCAGAAAACAAGACAACAGTGTCGATGACACCAGGCAGACAGTTTTAGCATGAAGGCAGCTCCAAAATAATCAGCTGGGAAAGGAACAAGTCACATGAGACTCCAGATCCCACATATGAGGCTAATATATTAATTTCTAGTCTATGGGTTTCTCTAGGGGATTTCACTTTCAAGTTATCACTTTCATCAGAGACCAGAGGAAATACTCCACAAAAGGCTCATCAAGGCTGGCATATATTCCTGTGAAATTTCACAGTCAATAAAGCAGAGTTTCTGATAAAGCATCCTGTGATGAAAAAATTATCACCTTCTCCTATATCCTTCGAAAGGATAATTTGTTTCTACAGTAATGGGCTAGCTTTGAAAGGGTGAGCAGTTTCATTAAAACTTTGTTTTCATCAGTGCCTGAAAGGTGTTAAAAAGCTATAAGGTGTCGTGCCTACCACTGGCATAACACAAAAGCAGCTTAAGGGTCATGATCTGAGAAACAACGTATTTAAAATTCTGAATATGCAAACTCAAAATACGTATGAAATTATTTAAGCACATGACAGAGATAATATGGTTTTCGAGGCCCACAGCAACGTATAAATCAACCTGCTAGCTCCCCCAGTGTCACCACTACACTCTTTGACATCATCCCCACCTTTCCTTGAGCCCACACTACACCACAAAGTCCCAAAGCAGAAAACCTGTCTGACTTATTGCTCCCCTGCCTGTACTCTTGATTAATGGCACAACCACAACAGTTAAAAACCCACAATGGAAAGAGCTACATGAAAATTGTAAGTGATAGTAAAAACGTTTCCTAAGAAAGGAGGCTGTATTTGCAAACAGGTAATTTAATTTCCTTGCGCTGCTTGGTAAACTGAACTTTGTGAAATTAAAGTGAGATTTGTTTTCATGCTAAAATTCACTGGGAGGCTGATTATGCTGAAACACACTTCAAGTCTTGAAGGAACAAAGAGGAATGCAAAGAACGTTTCAATAGATGGAAACTGCATATTAAATAACTCCTTGCTTTTCCTAAATGAATACACTAAAATGAAAAAAATATTTCTTATAGACCCAAATTAAGATTTACCACAAGGTAATGAGTAACTGCAAGCAAAATTATAGCTCTTTAAGCCAGCTCACTTTCTGTTACTTTCACTGCTAAATACTTTGAGAAGAATTTCATATGCAAGAATTGTGTTGCTCTCCTTCCATAAAGCAGGTGCAGGTAAACTCCTTCTGTGGATCTGCACAAGTCCCAAATGAATTCTCATTGTCATTGCCACAATGATCTGGCATTATCTTCACATCCCATTTTTCCACCAGTTTCATCCACATATATAAACTATCAAGACACCAAACAAACCAGAAAGTTCATTTGACTCCAAGACTTCATTCATCATCACACTAAGAAACAAGTTGTTCTACTGGTAGGTATCAATTGTCTGGGATCAAAACAAAGACAGAAATGCTTGAACCTAGACAATGATACATCAATATTCAAATTATTAAGTTCTGGAGATTTCTTTCCATTTGAACTTCAAGCAAAACCAGGACAGAGATATGGAAGAAGCAGCAACAATTGCATTTTTCACTTGAGCTAAGGCATTCAGCACTGTAGAGGCACAACATATTAAACACTATAACATAGTGCAGTAGTGCATCCTCACCTTTAACTTATGTGGAGGTTTGGTTTCCCAGTCATGATGCAAGTCTTTTTCCCATCCCTCCCTCTCTCTCTTTCAATTATAGAAAAAACAGGGGGAAAACCATCTCTGTTGATCTCATGAGCATATTGCAAAATGACATCCAAATCAAGTGCGTGAATAATGATCTCACATGACATCAGAGTTGCTCATGAATGAAAACTTCAACAAATTTTTTTGGTAAATTTCTATAAATGTGAAGCTTTGGGCTGTTTTAAAACAGTACATTTTGAAATGCTTCTCTTGGAAAATGAGAAAAAGTCCATCCTAAGAAATGCTGCTGGGTGGTTCAAGTCACAAAATAGCAGGGATATCTCACGCTCACAGAGCTGCAAGAGTTTCATCTGAGAGTATTTCCTCTCAGAAGTTTTCTAAATCTCAAATGAATTAACAGAAAAACGGTGCAGACATTAACCCCCTGGAATTTTGGACTGCTTGGGTGCTTCCAACAAGCCTTCAAAGGCTGCCCTTAGGATTCTTATCATAGCAGATGGATTTCACTCAAATGGCCCCATCTGTCACTTCTCATTCATGTGGCTGCAGCCTGAACTCAAAGAACACCTAGGGCACATTTTCATCAAAATGCCTGGCTAAGCAATCCAAGAGATGAAAGAGATAAAGAAGATAATGCTCCATATCTTACACCGAGCAGAGAATCTGACCCAAACAAAATGAAATTCTGCCAGATTCATTCACGTTAAGAGATAGGAATAGAATATTCCCCCCTGCTCCCTTCACCCAACGAGCTGCAGAGATATTTGGCAGAGGGAATTTTCTCCTTGCTGTCATTTCCTATTTTCCAGGCTTTGGCCATCTGTCCACTATTAGGTGCCTTTGAACGAGAAACCGGTTTAGAAGCACAGAGTCATCTCCACAACTGTTCTCTTGCAGGGCAGATAAGGATAGAAAGGGATGATTAAAGCTTCTGCTGGCTAACAATAAAAGAAAGCAGGAGAAGGAAAAAAGAGCTGATCTGAGTCTTGCAAGACAGAAGGTGGGTTCAAACTCCTGCTGCCCAGAATTTGCCTGTCTGGAGGAACGGAATCCAGCCCACGCCTGGCAGCATAGCAGATCCATTTTAAATGTAAAGCACCTGGCTCTATTAAAATACCCTAATTTCAAGCACATCCAGTCAGATGCAGACGTTCCATTTCCAGTGAAGAAAGGTGAATCATACAGATGGTGCACACAGCTCCAGAGGACATACATCCACCTTTTCAGAAAGGGGCACTTGGTGCACATCACTCCCACAGAGTTCTCCTCTTTCACAGGCAATTAAATATGCTTGCACCGAGTATGGACTAGTTTTTCCTTTTCCTTTATTTTGTTTTTTCTCCCAAGAGTTTTGTCAGTATCAGTGGACACAGTTATCAAATGCAGCAGTAGGGAAGGACAATACAATTTTTCTGATAAGGCAGCGCTTTCTGTATCAGGATAGTCTGTGGATCACAGTGTATTCTATGAGTATAAAGAAATAAAGAGTAGATTTCATCTGGCTAGAACAAAGAGCTGTGTTCCTCAAAAACACCTTAACAACATGAAACACCAAAACCTGTTCAAAAAGCAGCGCTTTTCAGAAACACATAATTAATTTAACAATGAATCTGTGAGTTGCCAGACAAAACCCTACCAGTTACCTGACCAGCCTTTATGTCATTACGAATTTAGGGTAGCATCTGCTGTCTGAGAAGCGGCACGGCAATTCTGCAAGGTTTGTAAATGTATCAACAGTTAGGAGGTCCAGGCACCCATCTGTGAAGGGAGCTGGCCCTAAAGGAGCCTTGCTCCCATCCCCAGGTGAAGAATGAGGCAAGGAACTGGCACTGTTGAGGGCTACCCACAGCAGGGAGCTTTCTCCTCCTGATCAGGGACCGCTGGCACACAGCACATCAGAGTTTAATCTTCCTTGTATGGGTCAACAAACTCCTAACAGCATCCATGTCTTTCAAGTTATACCAAAGCACCTTTTTTTCTCAGAAACTTCTCATACTCCGATTCAAACCACATTTTGACATCAGTCTCTGACACTTTTTTCTTGACCCTTCAGACTGGCACCCTAATCACCCCTCAGATTTGAATCTACATGGCAAAAGATCTTTCTTCTTATCAGAGGGATGATGCAAATATAAATTCAGCATTTGTATCATGCTGAAACTCCAAGGCCATAAGAAAGTTGGATCCTGAAGAGAACACAATGGAAAGTATGTAAGAATTCTCAGTGGAATGATACACTCACAAAAAGCAATTTCAAATGCTCTGCATTAATGCAGAGAATTACTACCAATAATGGCATTTCTGTTGGTATTTTAGAGCTATTCTATATGTAGAACATTTTATACAGACAGATATTAGGCTGTAATCAAGCCAATGCCAGTAACACTTTAGTGTGACAAGATCAATCACAGGAATCCAATAGCTTGGGTAATCATCCTGTTAACTCACAAGAACTGGCAGACCTCAGTGGCTGTGCTTTCCCCCAACATTTCATCACTAAGCCACACGATACAAAGCATCTTGTGATGCAGACTGAAAATCGCTTTTATAAAGATGAGAGAAGTGAGATGAAAACTAGGTAGAGCAAGAAATCACACGGGTAAGATCATCAAGAACTGTTGGAACGACACAAAGAGCTTGCAAAGCATTTGTCTGCAGTAGGTCTAATCCCAGTCAGCAAGGTCTTACTTTATGAATAGTAAATTCCCCTCACACTTAAATAAAATATTTATAGTAATAGATTAAAAATGTAACTCTATATGTCTCTCTACATACACATCTATTACGCAGACTGCTGTGACGGAGACACAAGATTCCCAATACTGAGGTGTTTCAATCACTTTACAAAATGTACTTATGGAAGCTCAAGATGGAATTCCTTGAGTGGTGGGTAATTGCTTGTTCCCTCAATAGTGCTGAATTTAGAAATGAACAGTAGTAATGATATTCATAATGAAAATCCCATAAATGCTTAGAGACCACTGCTCTGCATACTATTCACTACCTACTGTATTAGTGATTCTTCATAGGACAGGGAAAATTTTGGCATAATTGTTGTTAGAAATGTATTTATTTTACATAATGGCTATTTTCATGCCCTCTAGGCAGTCAACTCAGTCTGGGAAAAAAGCTCACACAGGAAAGTTACAATAATAACACGAATTCATTCACTATCAGTTTTGGCAGCACACGCTCACACCCAGAGGACCTCCTGAGAGCCCAGCAGGAGAAGACAAATCCAACAGCTGAGAAGTCTGGGCCAGTACCAAAGGCAGTGGGCAGGTGTAAGGGAACAAACTGAGGAACAGGAGAACAAAGCTGTTTGGATCAGCTACACCTTGTCTCCTTGTCTAGAGAAAACAGAAACCACCTCGGGCAGGCGTTGGGAAAAGGACAAACAAAATTCACTTTAAATGTGCACTGATCATCATCCCAAATTAGGCACACCCCCCTCCAGACACTGCCCCAGACACATTTCCTGCTGTCCAGGAACCTGTTCAGCAGCTCTCAGTCCATCCCCATCCTCCTCAGCACAGCTTTCTGCCAGCCCACCCCTGCATCCCATCCAACCTCACGTTTCCTGCCTGGTCCCCTCCAAGGCCACATCTCACCTTTCAGGATTCTGAGGCACAGCTTAAATTATGAGGGCCACAGCACTCTGTCCTAGTACAAATAGCATATTTTGATCCAGCAGGATGCTGCCTCACAGCACAAGAAAGGTTTGCAGACAGACAGACAGAATTCCCTGAAAAAGTCCCTTTACTCAGTTCTTGCAGCACTGGGATGTTCCAGGCATTTGACCTTTTCTAATTCAATCAAGACTGCAGAAAAAGTCATAATTTTAATACCATGGCTAGCACAGGTAGCAAATACTCAGGTACAACTGTAACTTCCAATAAAGATACACGTAATTATTTCAGTCTCCCACTTTTTGCTTTTAAGCAAGATTTTTTTCAATATATTAAACTCAACATAGATAAAAGGACATTGTAATGGCTTTCATCATTCAGTAGAATAAAAAAGATAACTTAGAAATAATAATATGTTTCTAAGAATCAACTGCACAAGGATTTCACCATCAAGTATGAAAAAACTACTTGACTGTAATTTGTAATTTGAAAAAATCAAAATTCCCTGAAAAATGCTATTAATGGTAACCCAAACCATAATTTTAACAGACAACAGAATCTCAGTGTCTCACATAGGTGCAATAGAGAGTTGTCCAGTAATCAGGTCACTATTGAACCAGATACAGGAAAGATGATCAAAATTGAATTTTATCTCATAGTCCTGCTATTCCCCACTGAAAAAGCCTTTTTTTTGCATAGAATCACAGCAATGATAATAAGGCCAGACCTTTTAATCTTCCTATTATATTAAAAAAAATTAAGTAAGCTTTACTGTGCTATTTTAAACATGGAAAGAAAATGTGATAAGTGTACCCATTAAAAGTCAACACTGCTAAATACAGATTGGAGAGCCATGTGAGTTAGGAACAGACTCTGGTGGCACAAATCAGTTCTGTCAGAGTAGGGATGTCAGGACTGTGCTGGGGGTGAATTTAGGGCTGCCTGGTCTCGTGTCTGAGGGGACACTTGGACACAGCCTGGGTGAGCAGCAGCTCAGCACAGCAGGCTGGGGGTGAGACATCTGCTCCAGAGACTCTGTGCTCCAGCCTCAGCTGGAATTATCTTCCCTGATTTCGCATGGTCTTTGGAGCCTATGCAGAAGTCACAACTAAGCCAAGGCTCAGTGTGTGCCTGCTGGAAGAAGTCTAAGCCTGACTCAGAGGGTCCAAAATCCACCAGGCAGGATGAGCTGTACCCAGGGATACATTGCTGTTTCCTCTATCACACTGTGCAAAACACCATCCCCATCCCTCACAGAAATGGCTTTGGATCCCCACTGATCAAACAGCAGCAATGTCCTCTTCTGTTAACCTGAACTGCCTAATGTCCAGCAGGTATCAGCCTTCCCCAGAGCACCCTGCACAGCCAGGGGAGCACACTCCACAAGAGCTGATCCAGGAGGATACAGGGTTTACCTCTGACCTTAGCAAGATAAGACTTTGAGATATAGGAAATGGGTAATTTTGCTTTTACAGTTTGTTTTCCCATTTTTAAGGACAAGATCTAGAGCAAAAGATACTACTTGGAATAAAATGATAGAATGCTGATTAAAAAAAATCTAATTTTAAAGGAGATGTGATGTCAAAGATTTCAGGATACAGGTCTGTCTTATATCAGTTTTGCTGTATAAATAAAAAAAATGCTGTGATTTCAATAGCCAATGCAGAATATACTGAAATAATTTTCATTACCACAATAATAAACTGCTATCAAGACATTTTTTCAGTAAACATCTCTTTCATGTTCAGCCTTTCCATCGTAGCGGCACTGAGATAATTTTCTTCAATAAAACAATTTAATTTAAAGGATTTTATCCACATTTCACAGTCTGCTCATGACCTACTTTGTATTTGAACTAAAACTAATCATATTTCCCATGCTTTTTACAGAATAATAAGATCAGGAACTGAATATTGGAGAGAATGGAAAAATACCACAAAAGATGCTTCCACATTGCTTCAAACAACTTTGAAACCTCTAAGTCTGAAACGCTAAGTTTCTGCTCTGGAGGCATTGATAGCTTGAGTTTTGAAAATGTGCATAGATTAATTAAAACAGAACATGGCCCATGCAAAACCCAGAGAAATGTAGTTTACAACCTAGGGTTTTTTCCAAGACTAATTCCAGTGAGCAAGTCCAATGAGCACCTTTGTTTCAGAAGTATCAACAGACAGCCCAGAGGTATAAATGCCACTCTGAAAACTCTCTGCTGTCTCCTCGTTATCTGATAAATAAGATAGTGGGGTTTTTCAAGCACACTTTTTTTTCTTTGAAGTAGACACAATAGCAGTCTTGACATTTTAGATACAGCCTCTGTCAAGCTGATCAGAGGAAGTGTCCAGTTTGCTGATTAGTTCCTGGTTTCACTGATGATCTGAAAGGCTGATGATCTGTATGTGCTGAACCACTACTGAAAGACTCCCCAAACTTCAGACTCTCATTATCTTTAAAAAGAACTTTCAGACATTTAATCATCATTGCAACATTTTGCAGACCAAAATGCAGGGATGCTGTGTTCTTTAAAACTTTCTGCTTCTGGCAAGTGAGACTGTTGGCCTTTCAGAGCAGTGGTGACACAAACTGCTGTGCATTACCACAGTGGGCTGAATGATTTATTCATACCTCAGGCTCTCTTTTTCTGCCCTGTATCAAGCCACAACAGAATCTATACTGGATTGCAAATCATAATGACCTATGACCAAAACCCAAGGACAAACCTGCCACTTTTTGTAGATACATAAATGATTAATAACTGGGAAAGGAAAGAATTGCATGTGGTTTTTGCTATATTAAATCGTCTTTCTAAAGTGTGTTGTAGTTCAGCTTGCAACAAGGGAAATCACAGAGGAATACAAAAATCTGAGCCTGCTATTTCTGCAAATGCAACAGAGAATGAGAGTCTACAGAGCAGCAGATTCCACATCACCACTCATGCTCCCATTTTCACTACGGCAAGAGAACAAACCCTTCATATGCTTCAAGAATTCTTAGCCTTTTCCAAAGAAAAAAATTTAACAGAAATAACAATTGGCTCAACAAGAAATTAAGTATTTAATGAATTAAAGAAACGATTGTCTTAAAATGGATAATTCACTTTTTGGTAATGCAAGAAAATGCAATTCTCTCCATCCCTGTATCAGTTTTACCAGTATATGAGCCTGAATTTGTCAGGAAAAGTAACTCTGTGTGCCCTGTGTGAGGCACAAGGAGCAGCACTGGCCAGTGCAGCACTGTACAGATGAGTCAACTGCACCACTGGAAGAACCAAGATCAAGAGTTCATCCTCTCTCTGCACATCATTTCTCAGGAGACTGTACTCTACCAGTATAAAATAGCATATTCAAATAATCTTTAAAACTTCTTTATGGTCACAATTATCTGTAAATTATTTACTCTTTGCTACAGTTAATCCACGCAGGAAGTTCAAAGAGAACAACACAGCGCTACATTAGCAGGTTTTTACCCTGTGGTGGGCTACAAGGATGCCTACAAAGCCCAACTAAAATCTTTTAGTAGAAAGCTTGAGCTTGATCCAAACTGGTGAGTTCAAATGTTTCAAAACCACACCCTGAAAACACCACTGGTACAACAACAGGAAGAGTTGTCCATTTTTAATCAGTTCTGTCTGGGTGATAACTGCCAGCAGCCTTCACCACCACTGCAGCTGGCAACACTGAGCTCCCTCACAGATTTCTCCAAACTCAGCCCAGCTTCCTCTGGCAGCAGAGTGCAGGAATCACATCCCACTGCTCACAGGCAGGGGTGGGGAGCAGCAGTCACAGAGAACACGAGATGCATGAGCTGTCCCCTCCACTGATCAGTGCAGGAACATCATATTAACCAAAATACCAGAAACAAGCAAAGCATCAGCAAGGATCCAGATGGTAACTCTGCAAAAAATCCAGAATGTTTACAGGGTGGTTCTGCAATCTCAGAGAAGATGGGCACATAATGCTATGCCAAAAAAGTTTAAAACCCCAAGTATTTCAGGGGTTTTTCCCTGAAAATAGAAGGATACACATGCAGAACAGTAGATTTGTTCCTGCAGGTCCTCCTCTTCCTTCTGCACTACCCCCCAGTCATTCTACTCTGGGAAGAAAAAGAATTAATTTGATCATTCTGAGTGCCCTGATCAATGAAGCACTAAGACATTAAGGCTGCCAAATACCTTTGTTTTCTAAAAGAGCATCATCACCTCTCCATATTAATTAACCTCATCCCCAACTCTAATCCCAAACCAGCTAATGAAGCTAAGAAATACAGAAAAATTTGAGTCACGTGGCACAGTAAGAAACAGGTAGAACAAATGTGAATCACTAAAAACATATTCTCAACCACCTCTCACTTTTTAGAGTGTTGTTGAAGGGAAGATGCAAAGAAAGAAAAACAAAGGGGGAAATCCCTACCCAGCCACGTAAGGAGCCTTTTCCCCCAAAACACCAGGCAGGTGGGAGGCATCCCACCCTCATCAAATGAAGGATGTTGGCCTTTCCATACCCTGCAACCACCCAGGCAAAAAGCAGCGACTGGAAGATTGTGCCTGCTGTGAAACTTTGCCTGGCAATCACCTTAGAAACATTCCGCAAAGCTGCTGTTACTGCTTCAGCACTTGGCACAAGTTTACTCCTGAGCAGCAGCTCCACCTGAAGCTGCATGTGCTTTGAGCAAGTCCTTGTTCAAAAGCCTCTTTCTGTTCCTCAAGTGGTTTTTTTTTTTGTTAATCCTACCTGGTGCAGATGGACCACGCTCACCTTCAGCAGCCCTGATTTCCCCAGGTAGCAATAATCTACCAAAAGGAGATGATTTGGATTTCAAAGCCTCAAAGTGCTGGCCTAAATCTGCCAAATTCAGGCCCAGATGGAACAAAACCAAGCTGAGCCAAACTGGGAAGTTAAACTGCAAATGCAATAATCTACCAAAAGGAGATGATTTGGATTTCAAAGCCTCAAAGTGCTGGCCTAAATCTGCCAAATTCAGGCCCAGATGGAACAAAACCAAGCTGAGCCAAACTGGGAAGTTAAACTGCAAATGCCACCAAGGAGTTTTAGTCCCCTGCTCTACTGGGGAACAGGTCACAGTTAAGTCCTATTATCTTGAAATTGCCTGGGTTTTATTTCAGACACTAATATTTATAGGTCTACAAATTTATATTTAGAGTTTAACATTTACTTAAAATACACAAATCTTCAAAGTCTCAGTTATTCAAGTTTCTTCTCCCATTCTCTTTTCGTGTTTCTAACTCCCAAGGAGTCCAAATACACACTTCTAAATCTCTAACCCTTTACAATGCAAACCATGCACAGTGTGCCAGTCACAAAATCAGTCTGTGATTTGCAAGGAGGCTCAGCTCAAAAACAGAAAAGAAAGCAGCATGTACAATGATTACTCCATTTAAAGAGGAGGTGGGCAGAAATGAAAGTTACCACAAGATCAGAGAACCTTTTATATTGATTAGAATTTAAAGGATACCAAGAATAAAGAAGCCTGTGAAGAGTTATTAGCACAGGGTAATCACCACTAATGAGTTATCGTTAGCAAATGCATTCTAAGTGAGGGATCTCAGGCACAAAACTCCAAGTACAGAAGGAAGGAGGATTTATGGAATATGGATATTCATAAGCACAGGGAACTTTACCCACCTCAGTACCAGATTCCTCTCTAGGGAATAATTAGATCATTTCCATTTCTTTTTTTTTTGTCTTTAATCTTCCATTTCTGAAATTGTTTTAGGACAGCTATTCTCACAAAAGCACAGCAAACAGAAGCACATGCCTGTACAAGTTGCGTCATTAATTAGCTTTTACAAAGCATTATGATTTCAGTACACTAAGCAATTGCTGCTAACTTTGTGCAAAGCAGATTAATGTTGCCTTAAGGTAAAAAAAAACCTGATCAGCTCCAAAATCTGCACTGAGTTGCAATGCAAGGCAAGCAGCTTTTATGCAGTATCCTTTGGATTGTGTGATGCCCTGGGAGGCTTGGATGTCAAAACACACTTGGGTTAATTAAAACCAAGGTCAAATTAACAGTGTTGGTAGTTTATTTTCTAATAGGTATTACATCAAATTTCCTAATACCAGCAAATTGGGTGTCTAAATTTGAACTGCAAAATTAGTTCTAAACTTCAGCTAATTTAATAAGGATCATGGAGAGGTTAATACATATTTAAAAGAAGAAGAAAGTTATAGTGGGTGCTACACTTCCTCTTGAACCTCCTATACTTTGTCCAAGGTTCCTCAGCTTCTTTGGCATACTACTCTTCTTCTTTCCTTTGAGGTAAGAATTGCAAATAATTGACAGGAAAAAACAATTTATAGAAAACAGTGCTATGTGCACCGAGGTAAAATATTTATTTTGCCAGTCTCTTGTGATAATTATAAGTAGGAGGAAAGGAGTGAGTGCTTCAAAAAGTAAAATAGAAGTTAATTACTGGCTTATTTTCCTTCCCAGGAATACTTTGGAGTCTGGTGTAAGCCTGGCTTTATTTCTTATTGTGACAATAAGAACCTGCAACACAACTGAAGGTATGCAAAGCCCCTTCAGTGGTCTGATTGCTCTGGGCATCATGTCAGCTTGGTGGGAGACTGTCACACTTGTATAGGGAGCGCTGAGTTTACCAGACAATCAATGGCCTTCAGAGCTTGGGGGAAAGATCTCTCCCTGAACAGATTTGACTCAATACAGGTACCTACTGCATCCCACAGCCATGTCAGTGTAGATCTCAGGTCTGCTCTGGATGTGCCCCAAATCACAGCAGTTCTGAAGGACTTGTAGCTGTGAAGCTTCTTGATGGGATTTGGTGCAATTTTGAAAGCTTGGTCCAAGCAGTATTTGCAGAGCACGTTCAATACCTCCCTTACATTGCTTACATTGGTCATCTCCAGTCTAAATCTCAGGAGTGGCTACAATTCTACAGATTTGAGTAAAACAAGCCTGAAGTTTTCTGGGACCTCTGAATATCAAAGGGACTTTAAAAACTACTAGCATTCAAATGACAGACTAAGGGAAGGAAAAGCATGATGGCCTCTGCTGCTTTTCTAAGTGAGGCTTGGTTTATTTGCATTAATGAAGGGCACTTAGCCCAGGTAACCACAAAAACATAAAATCAGTATAGTTTTCTCAGAAAGGATGCACTTTAGTGACTCGTGTTGGACCGATCTTCAGACCCTTACCTTAAAGCCCATAATTATAAAACTCCTGGTCCTTCAAGGTCTAAAAACCTGACAATTCCTTACATTTGTCTAAAGGAAAGGCTCATGATACATGAAAAACTCACAGTACAGAACAAGCCACCCAAACTGTGCGAGGTCACAGGAGCTGGGCTTTCAGGGAATGCTGCAGACATTCCTTCATCCCTTCCCCACCACCAAGGGCTGCTCTGGAAGGAGGGTCAGGTTCTCCTCCATCCCCTTCTGGGCTGATGCTGCCCTGAGCTCCCACAGAGACTGGGTCACTCATCAGTCCTCCAGCCTGGGAAATTTGTGACTGAGGGATTTCTACCCTCACATGCATCTCAACCATCTTCCTCTCATCCCTTCTTCCTGCTTCCAAGGTTAGGTTATAGCTTGACGTCTCTTTAATTTTGGGTTTAGTTTCAGTTTTCTAAAAACTCCCTCCTTCCGATCCTAAAAAAAAACTTCAAAAAACTTAACCTCCATAAACCCAACACCAAAATGAAGCCCCCAAACACCCCCACCTGCCAACTCTTCTGTTTCTATATTCTCCCTGACGTCCCAAAGGTGATGGCTTGGTTTTGAGCTGCTATTGCTGTTTTCATACTCTTTTCAAAAGGAAGTATTTTTGTCACCATTCAGCAGAATTTACTTCCCTAAATTCACAGTCCACAGCAGAAATGTCACATGAATGTTCTGCCAATTTGTTTTTCAATTTGAAATTCATCATTCCCAAACTCATACCGAAGCCCTCATTCAATTAAAGCCTTTTACTGATTTCAGTTAGACCGGTACTGATCCTGTTTCTTCCCACACAATTCTACCATAATCTGGTTATTTCTCACTGCAGCCATCACATTTCTCATTTAAATCCCTAATCCCACAGAAAACTTCAAGTTTTTATACCATGCAGACTGAGCAGTTATGCCAGTGTTGAAAAAGGAATGGCAGAAAAGCACAATATTGCCTGCTCTTCTGAGCAGGTGTGGAAAAGCTCAGTGCCTTTGGTTTGCACAGGTACTGGACACCATCATGATAAGCATTTTGCTGTTCCCAAGTTCAAACCAGATCACCTCAGTGGCCGGCCTGGTTTGCAAAGCATGGACACAACCCCTCAGTGACACATCCATGAGCAGCACTGGGACAGGCTGCTCTGCCTTGGGCTAATGCAAGTCTGAAATAAACCCAGCATATTCAGAGACTCAAATAAGCCAGTTTGGTCCCCCACTGCCTTTCCCCTCTTCCCATCCTGTCTAGATGACATCCCACATCACAGTGTTCAGCTATATCTGCTGTACAAAGGGTCCTTTCTTACAGCACATTTCCCAGTGCTCTCCCAACCTCAGTTGGAGTGTTTCTGGTGCTAACACTTCCCCTGAGAAACTCCTCAGCAGCACTAACTGCATCTATTTACAACTCTTTTTTTCCCCTTGGTATTTGTATTAAGGATATCCCTTTACTGTCCCTCCTCACTGCTGAACATGAAACAAAAATTGATTTTTTTAAATCTGTGCTTACATAGAAATCATATATTGACAATTAGATTAATGATATTATACATGTTCTGCTTTTCAGAGTTCCTTTCCCTCTAGTCCTCAAAATTTACCTCTTTATGCAATTTTCTGTAAAGTTTCACTTAGTTTTGCTGTAGAGATCTGGAATGAATGTAGCATTGGCTATGAGCAATCAGAACTGTCTACAATCTCCTCTCTAAACTCACAGTGTGTGTGAATCCTACTGGTTTCTTACAGGTCTCTTTTCGAAACCCCCACCCTTCCCTTTCTTCTGTCCTACCTAGTCACACATGTAACCCTTCAGTCCTTGTACTTACTCAATACTCATCTTTCCCCCCAGATTTTCCACAGATGAATTTGGTACCATATTTTTCCAAGAAGCAAGTAATTTTTATCTCTACTCCTGTAACACAGATACAGCTTCTGGTTTACAGTCACTGAAAGATTTGTGCTGTGAACACACGTTCCTTCTTCCAGATAAAAGTTATGGAGTGAGAAATCACCTCATTCAGCACCTCAGAAGACATCCATGAAACCCCACCAAACTGCTTTACTCTGTCTGTGAGCTGTCATCTGGTTTTCCAAAACTGAAGCTGCCAAGTATTGGATGAGAATAAAAGCAAAAGCACACCCACAGCCTCGAGACATTCACAGACCAAAGGCAGCAAAAAGACTGGGTTTGAGACTAGTAGAGAATCAGAGGCAAATAATGTCAGGTTCACCAAAAAAGCACAGATTTTCCATGTATTTTTAAATGTGGAAAAGAACAATGCAATAGACAAGGGAATACATTTTTTTTGAAGTTACTTTTACTTCTGATGCAGCAATAACTAAGTTTTCCTTCTCTTTAATCCTGTGAACAAAGAAGGACATTTAAGTGGACTTCACAGCTTAAAATTGCTACTCCTTCTCCAACGGATTCACTCTGTGTTTACAAGCTGCTGGAAAACCAGCAGAAGTAGAGAGGAACTTAAAATAAAACCTCATCCTCAATTAGTGCAGCAATTAGAGCAATTATAGCCAACTGTCACCATGAGATGTGACCGTGTTCACAGAGGTTTTTGGATGAGGGAAGAGACAAGGATTTGACTCCATGTTTCAGAAGGCTTGATTTATTATTTTATGATATATATTACATTAAAACTATACTAAAAAGAATAGAAGAAAGGATTTCATCAGAAGGCTGGCTAACAATAGAATAAGAAGGAATGAATAACAAAGGTTTGTGGCTTGGACAGAGAGTCTGAGCCATCTGACTGTGATTGGTCATAAATTAGGAACAACCACATGAGACCAATCACAGATGCACCTGTTGCATTCCACAGGAGCAAATAATCATTGTTTACATTTTGTTCCTGAGGCCTCTCAGCTTCTCAGGGGGAAAAATCCTAAGGAAAGGATTTTTCATAAAAGACATCTACAACAGTGGGAGGAGTAAGTGATCCCAGTAAAAGCTGGAGGGGTGCAGTGAGGAACTGGGCTGTGACTCCTGGCTGGGGGGGGTTCTCTGATGACTGTCTCTGCTGTAGTTGGAAAAAACAGAGCATCACTGCAGGCAGCACTGCCTGGCTGCCCTCACAGCTCCCTGAAGCCTGTTATAGATGAGTAATGACATGGTTGGCTCTTGTCAGAATCCAGGATATTCCTCTGGCTGTCCTGGAGGACTCCAGACCCTGGCAGGGAGCTCAGAGACCTTGGCACAGAGTCACAAACACCTGTGCCTTTGATTTTATCCCATGGAGACAATTACCAACTTTGTGTGAGGATTTACAAGCCACAAGAGTTTGATTAGAATGATAGTGAATTTATCACAGGGTGAAAAAGTAGAATTTTGGGGTTTTTAGAATGGGGGTTCAGGAGGCAAGATGGAGCAATCTGGGCATGTCCTTGTCCTTCATCTTCTGCTGTGATGGTGACACTTTTGCATTGGTTTAGGGTAGAGACAGACTGTCTAACATAGGCGATAGGTATTGGAAAATCATTGTAAATAAAGTACACCTAGTTTTTAGTATAAAAAGCTAACACCACCCCACGGGCAGTCAGTGTGCCACAAACCAACCTGCTGGACAGACCTCAGCAGGTCACAGAAAGAATGGAATAGATCAGAGAAAATAAACAACCTTGAAAAGCAGAGCCAAGGAATCCCGACTTCTTCTTCAGCACAGGGCTGGGAAAAAAGACCTTTTAATACCTCGGGATCCATTCCAGCAAGAACAAACCTGAGAGGCTCTCACAATTAAGGGATGAATATTTTCGATATATCAAGAGAAGTTTTATAAATGTGCAGTTATGTTATGGCATTGTTATCCCGGGATGGTCCGGGTAGTCCAGATTGCTATTTTTCTTTATTTTGTCTTTTTGTAGTAATTTTTGTTAAGGTTAATAAACCTTTTAAAATTTTTCAAGTGAGAGGTCATTTCTCACAAGCCAGACAAGAGCAGTGCCAGTGTGGGGCGGAGCAGGGTACTCCCAGGATACACCCCCAAAATTCCCAATCTCAGTCCCTGGGCTGGAATTTTCTGCTGTGATCAGCAACATGCTCATTAGGCCAGAAAGCAGATATAAACTAAATCTGATTTACTATTAATGCCATGGAGGTCTTGTCATGCAGCTCATCAGGATGAAAGCCTGAAATTACAGAATGCCTTAACAAAGCTGTGCTTCAAAACAATCTATTTGACCCATTTCTATTTTTAAAGCCTCCACGTTAGAGGCTGTAAAGATGTAACACCTTTCCAGTGTAAGTGAACAGCCTCACTGATTTGAGGTATAAAACTAATAAAACAATTAATTCCTTTACAGATTCAAGAAGTCAATCCCAAATTTAGGATTTGAATTTAAATTTAAAACTTAAAAAAAATTAAAAGTTTGTTTTTCCTTTCTCTGGGGTGATCTTGTATCTCCAGTTATATAATTGGGTTTATTGACCTGAATTACTAGAATGTAAAATATGAACTTGTCTGTGATGATAACATTCTTTTAAAAAGTGGTAAAATTTAGTTGGCAAAAAATGTGCTTGTACTGCGAAAATTTTAATAAATTAAAAAAAACATCTACTTTCTCAGGTAAGAGTCACCAAATGACAAGGCATCATCTGGAAGATGTATTGATAATGGTAAAATAGTCCTTTATGGAAAGTAAGAACACAAATTTCAAAGAAATAAATAAAAAACAACAACTGGAAGGTTTGTTATTATTAAGTACTCAAATAAAACAATTGTATTTTCCCTCTACGTGCCTCTCTCAGGACAGGCAAGGAACCCTGTCCTGTACATCCTCAAGCATTCCTTTCTCAAAATTTAAAACAATACTTAACTAACAAGGGAAATATACAAGATGACTTTGAATTTTGTAGACTCTCAGAGGAATGCTGCTCATTTTCACACTCACAGCTTGGCCAGGTAACCTTAAAGCAACACCTCTATCAATTAACTGCATCCAGGCCCAACTCCCAGCTATGGAAATGCGCCTCTGACAGTCCAGCAGACCTTGGTTTGTACCTGCACAGGAGAACAACGTGTACTAGCTGGAAATAATTGGATGTGCACCCACTGCCTCAGCACCCCACTGCTGAACCTTCTGGAAAGGGAAGTCCACTTGTGCAGGAAAATGAACATTCAGATTTCACCCAAACCCCGCACTCCTTTTAGGAGATTTTTTTCCACTTGGATTCTCAGATAACCAGCTCAGGTGTCAGCAGCTGCCTCGGGCTATTTTCCTTCAGTAAAACACAGAATGAAACCTAACATGGCTCTGGAGTTGAATATCATCCTTTTGGAATGCCCAGCCTTTGAGGTTTGTCCAGCTTGCAGCCAGTTGTGCTTTGCTTCTGGTGGCAATTTGAAACACCCCAAGTGACAAAGGCAGGGAGCTGGGAAGGATCCCAGCTCACAGGAGCATCCTGGGCTGCACGAAAAAAAGCACAGAGGTGTGAAAGCTCCATTTCCTGTAAGGGATAAGGTGTCATATACCTCCAGGACATTTAGATAGAAGCCACTGACACACACACGGATTTATTGTCGCTCTCTCAGAATCTCAGAGAGATTAAGAGGTGGTCAGAAAGAGATCATGGAGTTGTTTTCTTTGATAAAGATTTTACAGTTTGGACCAGTGGAAAAATAAGTTAATTTTGCTCAATATCAATTTTGTCTCTGTTTGGCCATCTCTTTAGCCTCTTAGCACCCAGGTAAGTTGCTTAGTTCATCTTTGAAAAGAGCCAAGCAAATATTCTTTGATAATATACTATGAAGGTTTCAGCATGATAAAGAATCTGAAAGGTTATGCAGCCCCAAAAAGTAAGTAAGTTATTTTCACAAAGCATGTAGATAATGATTACATTTATTCTAAGTTCTATCAAAAAAACCCACCAAGAATTAGTTAGGAACTATGCAAATGATTTCCATTTTCATGGAATAATTGATGCCTATGAAACTTTTCAACATTTATCATCACTTCAAGAAGAATGGATAACAAATGCACTGTCTGAAAGGAGGAAAGTTCTTATAAATCATCTGAGAAGTTAAAGCCAGGCATGAACCAAGATTTTTGTGCAGTAGATTTATTTAAAAATAAAATGTGATGTCTTCGACTTTTGTCCTGTCAAAAACACATACAGTATCAATTTGGGTAAAAATAATTATGTGCTTTCAGTAATCCTGTCTTTCCTAATATTTGGAGGGGGTTTCCTCTTGCTCCGTGGGTTGCATTCATTTTTCACTGACACATTATAACAGTTATAACAACTATAACAATTTTCAGGACAGGGTAACTGGAAGGACGTAACAGAGGAAGTGATCAGTCTAGAATAATGTTTTTTAATTTAAATTTTTTCCCAAAGCACACACCACCTTGCCAGGTCTTTGGAGTGACCCTGTAAAGTCTCATTCCAGAACAGAGCAAGAAATTTACCCCAAGGAAGGAGAGGAAGCTCCAGGTGAATAAGGAAGCTCAGGCTGCTGTGCTTCACCTGAGCTCCAAGCCTGGAGAAGGAACAGACTTCAAGGGAGAGAAGAGAAAAAACATTCAGCCTAAAGCTGAGAGGGGAAAGTTCAGCTCTAACAAAGGCTCAGGAGGATCATCTCTTCCCTGGATTAACCGTGTGAGAAACCAGCTGCAGATGGAAAATGAACTTTTATAGGCGAAGTCACCACACAGACTCTGATGTAAAGTATTACAAAGCAAACAGGGGCCCTTATCAAAGGCACACACTGTATTAGCTGGTTTTTAACTCCTAGGATTTCACATGCCAATTACTATCAAGAACCTACCTTGATTCATTCAAGTCCCTTCATTTAAGAACACATGTTAGACATAAAATAGCAGACAAATCAATCAATTGTAAGACTTTTCCTGCTGCTAATCCATACAACATCAATTATCAAGAATAAAATTTGGCCCTACATATATTTCTGTGGCAAAGTGAGGACTGCTGAGGCCAGGAAACTTGTTTGGTTCTATGAACTTTGATTACCCGTGTCATGCAAATGGTCCCCAGGATATTGCCTGCAACCAGCTTTGTGGAGAACAAAACCAAAACACAAACTACTGATTATTTCAGAAATGTAGAAATAGAATTTTACTCATTGAATTCTTCTGAAAAAAATTTTTTAATAATAGATTTATAGCTTTAATTTCATATCAGGAATTGCTCCTTGTTCTCTCACTACCAAAGGGCAGGCACTCAAGGTAACTGAGCCCTGAGTGACAGATGAATACTTGGGCAGTGTTCCATCCAGGAGGATGTCCCAGCACTGCACTCCTGCTCGTCCTACCTGTCCCCTCTGCCATGGCCCCAGCAGAGAAATCTCCCCCAGGACCAAGGCAACCCCTGATGAGCAGAGATGGGAGAGGACAAGGAGGCATCCAGAACACAATGGCCAAAGTCCCTCACCCTGTCCCCTCCTCTACTGGCCCTTTTAGGCCAAGAGCACTTTTTAATTTCTTATTCTGATTTGTAGGGCTTTGTTATCATCTAAACAATATTAAGTGGTGTAGGATTCCTAATCTTCTACTGATTCTTAAAACAAGTACTAGGAAAATAACAGCAGTCATTTTGGCATATATTTTACTTGCTAAATATAGTTTCAGGTAGGAAACACAGTAACCTATTCAACAGCTTTCATCTCCTATGGAACACGGCGTTGATGAAAAGTGGTTTAGCAGCCTTGATAGAAGAGAGCACAAAAAGTTGCTCATTGTGACTCATGTTCTGTAAATGGCAACATGAGATGGGCAGATCTTCTAGCCTGGGAGCTGGGACAGAAAGATTGTGCTTGGGAAATCCTTAACAGGCTTGCATGTCCAGAAAAACAGAAATGAGGCATCAACAGCATAAATTGCTTGGGATTCTGTTGGGATTTTTTTACTCTTTTTTTTTTTTTTTTTTTGCTGCTGCTGTCAAAACAGGAGACAACACTTAAAAGGGGAAGAGAGCTTTCCAAAAGTGCCATGTTTTGTAACACTGAAGATGATTTATAAGATGGTTAATCATAAAATACACATTTTGTGTTCAGATCCTACAAACCAGGTGCTTGTGCTAAACTATGCCCTGCATTAAGTACAAATGAGCATTATGAATTTGCAATCTTCCCATTTAGACTATTGGCACATCCCACAGATTTACGTGACTAAGGATAGAGCATCAATGTCTCACTAGGCAGGTAGCTTTGAAAATATTGGATTTAAAAGCACATTTAAATCTAGGCAGACAAAATGCTTCAATTCACATAGCAGCCATCCTACACAGACCAGAAACCTTCCCTCCCAAACACAGAAAACCTCGTGTCCAACATGAGACAGCTCAGCTGCTTGCTAGTCAACAGCAAAATGTGCTGCTTGCAAATACAGTCCCTTAGTATTTACCATTAGTAACTTCATACTAAAATCCAGCTGCTCACTTAGAAACTGATCCCAGGCACTGGGAAGGAGTTTTCTAAGGGAATTCTTCAACCTTTTGCAAGAAAAAGCACTTAACTCCGTGACCTTTTGCAATATTTTCTTAGCCAGCTGCCAGAATTACTTATTTTCTTTTTTCTTTTTCTAATATACTCTTTAATCTTCTGATCTATTGAATATAAACTGTGTAAGAAGAAAAAGAGAATTAACTACTTCCTCTAAATTTAATTGTGCTTTTTTTCATGTTAAAAACTCACCATTTTCACAATTACTATTCTGGAACAATCACAGACACAACTGAAATATTGTTTTAAGAGGAGCACAAACAGCTTTGAATTCCATAAAACAAAAGTTCAGCTTGAACTGTTCAATATTGAAATTTGAAATGTGCACTTGTTTTAAGTATTTCAGTTTCAGAGTTTCAAATTTAAAGTAGAAAGGAACCTAAAATCCTTGACTGCCCAGCTCTGTCAGCCAGGGAGGAAAAACCATTTTGCATGAATAAACCCTGACAGGATGCTGGTTTGGCATGTCCACTGAAAAGCATTACAGTAGAAAGAGTCCACTTAATTCTATTAACTGCTTCTAATATCCCCTCATTGCAATTTCTAATTCAACTTCAAATTGTCATAATTGGATCCCATTACTGCTTCTGGGGTTTTTGGTAGATTAGAGAGCTGCTATCATGAATCTCTCTCTCCCTGCTATGTTGGCAATTTATATAATCAAGTGACTCCTTATTTTTCTAGGCCATAGATTGGAAGCCTCATCACAAAGGCCTTTTCCTACCCCTCCCTCCTGACTGGAAGGACTGATATCCCATGAAACTGTTCATTTGGACAGCTCAGCTGAGCCACACCTTCACTCAGCTACCTGGAATCCATCACTGCTCCTCATCCCTGCCTTACCTCCATTCTGCTTCGTTACACAAACTTGGAAAGAAAAGGCAGAACAGAGCATTTTTGTATCTCAAGAGTGTCCTTTTTCAGAGAGGATGCCCAGTGCAAGGCAGGAGGTGCAGAGCAGCCCTGGAGCACTCAGTGTCGCTGCCCTGGGATGTCACCCTCACTTTCAGAGCACAGAGCCACAGACCACCAGCAGAAAACTGTCACAAAACAGCCTCTGCAGAGCCCACACCTGCTGTCATCTATTGCAAGAGTTCTATTATCATTATATTGCAAGGGTTCCATATTGCTAGAGTTTCATACCTCCTTGATGTTTCTCGTAGGCATCTCCTCTAGGCACTGACTCTTCCTTGTCCTCACAGCAGCCAACTGACTCCAGTTCCCACCAATCCACTCTTTTATGCCACTGTTCTTATTGGCTACAGCTGTGGCCTGTTAACATCAGGCCTGCTCCTAATCTTTAGTAATTGGTTCAGCTGCAACTCCTTGGGGGATAAGATTACATTCTATACCACCTTCATTTAGCCATGCTGCATCCCCCTACACACACCTCTGGAGAGCTGTCTGGAACACAGCACAACAGCACCTGGAGCCACAGCTTCAGCAATCCTTGCCCTGGAACTGAGCTGTGCTTCAGCTCTCACAGTAATCCTGATGGATCCTCCTGCCTTCAGTAACCACACTGCCAAACAAAGGCTGATTAGTGACCTGAGAGACGCTTCTCCTTTCAAGTGTCTCCAGGGAAAGACACTCCATGCATCAAGAACACATCTGCTTACCAGAGGTGCCTGAAAAAGAGGCACTTAAGGCTGCAGGTCACACACACATCAATTATCTCAGTGGCTCCTGCAGCTCTGAACCTTTCCCATGCTCAGTTCCACAATCCCCCATCTGCAACCCAGCACGGGCATTCCCAACAGCACAACTAAGCAGGATACACATCAGGAACCCCATCTATTACTTTCTTACCAAGACTAATTTAATCCCTTTTCCTTCCTCCCCCCCCCACCCTAAAAAACAAAAATTCATGACTTGAGAAGGCACTTCTCAATCCATTGGGAACAATCCATTTTAACTTCACTGAACCTCTGTAGCCAGCAGAGTGCACTATGACAGGCATGGGCGTGCTGGGCCACATCCAAGTCAAGTTTAAGCTGACATAACAAACTGATTTATTATATATTAAACAAGCAACTGAAAGTACATGGAATTAGATGAAACTTTTAGCATGCATCTTGAAAAAAAAAACCCAAACCAAGAATTAGTTACTCTCACAGAGCAATTGCTGGCAAAACCAAGCTCTTGATAGGGAACTGTTTACTCTTTTCTGAAGATCAACAAGCATTATTGACAGAAGTATTTAAATATGATTATTTTTTCTTTATTGGCAGTTCTTTCCTGTAGAGCAATTAAGGCAAAGCTTGATTGCAAGGAAAGCTTAATTTGCAAAGAGAAATACATATTTCATGAAAGCTAATAAGGTGTTTCTAACTGTGGAAATTGCCCTACCTGCAAAAAATGCTGCAATCTCTTCTTCTGGGGGGGGAGAGAGATTTTTCTACACCCTAAGTATCCACTCCTGTTGAACTAATCAGTCGGTGATGCATGAAATTGGACTTCACCTGTCAGGGTGGCCTTGTAAAGGTCTTTCTGTACCTATTACTTAACAACACTCCAGGATAATTCATCAGGGAGGCCACAGAACTGGACACAGAGCTAACTCACACCTAAGGAACAAACACATCTGGCCTTTTTGTAGCTCCATATTATTATAGGAGCAAATCCCATTTCGAGGAAACTTCCATTGAACCTTGACCCTCCTATGGCTTTAAAGAGATAGAAAAATGATTAAATATAAAAGCCTTTCAAAAAGTTCTCGGTTTTTTTTTCTAATTTGCTATCCCTGTATTACCAAGCACTATTTGATATCTACATTGATCAAATGAGCAGCTGCTACAATGAAATGCACGTGGGTAGAAACAAGTGACATTACAGCATATCTTGTACTGCTGAGCTTCCACGCAGCTCCTGCTCCTGGAACAGGAAAAAAAGTTGGGGAACAGCCCCAGTGACCACAACTGCAGAGCCCAGAGAGGAAAGGAACTGAGCTCACGTTGTGCCAGATTCAGGACTGCGCCTGAAAATCCTACACTGGTAACCTGGTGGACAAAAAAACACTTGCAGTACTTCCCACTGAAATGAGAAGTCCCAAGGCTTTCAGGAGGAAAGATGGCTGTGTTTTCATTTGTAGGAAATAAAAAGGAAGTGGCTGCCATAAATTTAATTGCACACAACAAACCAGAATAGCTCAAGCAGCTGGTATGACAGATCAATGATTAGCTAATTAACAGGTGTCTTTACTCTGGATCACAGCAGCTGTTTGCTGGTGGACACAGGACAAAAGATTTTGACAAAACATACACAGCCTTTGGTTGCAACACATCATGACTTTTTCAGTGGGTTTTTTCCCTTTTCTGCGCTCCTGAATGATCTGACACAAACTCTGTATAATGGTTTCTAACTCCTGTGTGTCTCCTACAACTGCAGAGGACATTTAAATGCCAAGGGAACAATCCAGCATAGAAAAAAATGTGTATGTGTGTATATATAAACATGATCTCCACTTGTCCTTAATAAAAAATTAAGAACTCTACAAAAGAAAAGATGATCTCTCATCACCCACTTTCCTCATAAAGCTTCTTGCTTATTGAGTTAAATGCACAGTAAATTGATTTATAAACGAACCAAAGGGTAGCAGAGGAAGAGAGAAGGTAAATAAGCCCTGACAGCTTTTTCTCCTTTTTTACCCAGGCAGTTCCCATTTCTCTGCCATGACCCTTCTATCCCAGCCATGTGCTGCAGACTGTCGGAGCAGGGGTGTCACTGATATTTTATGAAAAATTCCTTCACCAGGATTTTTCTCCTGAGAAGCTCAGAAGCCTCAGAAAAGAAATATAAACAATAATTACCTGATTGCTTGGAATGTGGTTTGGAGGTTGCTCACCAACAGGTGCATCTTTGATTGGTTCCATATGAATTGTTTTTACTTAATGACCAATCCCAGTCCAGCTGTGTCAGGACTCTGGTCAGTCACAGGTTTTCAGTATCATTCTTGTCTAGCCTTCTGATGTCTCCTTTCTCTTTCTTTAGTATAGCTTTAGTATATAAATTTTTTAATATAACGTCATAATAGAATAAATCAGCCTTCTAAGAACTTGGAGTCAGATTCTCATCTCGACTTTTTAGTATCATTCTTGTCCAGCCTTCTGATGTCTCCTTTCTCTTTCTTTAGTATAGTTTTAATATATCATTTTTTAAATATAATGTCATAATATAATAAATCAGCCTTCTAAGAACTTGGAGTCAGATTCTCATCTCTCACCTTGTCCTGGGGACCCTCATAACACTGCAACAATTGGTGACCATACAGAGGGATCCTTCAGTGCCCATGGCTGAACATGCAGCTCCATCACAAACAGAACTCTTGCCATGATCCTGTGCAAGCTGTTGCCTCCTGATCAGCTGGGGCACATCAATGTCAGCTGATCCCCACTCCTGTAGGTGTGCTACAATCACGGTGGCCTGGTGACACCAGGGGTGTGACAGACACCCTGCACACTCTGCAGATCCCAGCCACCAGGGATTGTCTGGCACAGGAACAAAGAAGCAGCAGCCCAGGTCCTGGGGTAGCTTTATTTGGTACTAGTTTCCCTTCAAGCTCACAACTCCAAAGACCCAAGACCTCGACTGGAGGCTTACAAAAGTTTTTATAACATGTAGCAGGCTCCATGGAATTGGCTAGGGCCCCATGGAGGGCTGAGGCTTAACGACAGGAATTGCTGAGGCATGATGAGATAGCAAAATTACCTTCTGTCCTCCGCCTTTTGGACCCCAGCTTATCTCTGTAACCCCATAGGTCACTTTCCCCTAGCCCCTACTACTGGACAAGTTTGGATCCCTTCATACCCTATAAAAAGGGGCTGTTTTAGCCCATTCAGGAGAAGAAGAGCCGTCTCTGGAACCCTTCACAGACCCCTCAATAAAACCATCGCTGTGGAACCCCAGGACAATTTTTCTTCTCCTGTCTTGTCTGCTTCCCCAGTAGCATGCCAGGGGCCTTGGCAAGCAAAGAGCTGGAATCCTAAGAGAGCTGATAATCACTAAAGAGCTGATATCCTTTTGTGATAAGTTAGGCCAGGAGACCAGCTTCTTTCAAAAGGCCTTTAATAAAGACAGCTCTGGGTGGGGAACCCGAGGGGTTGCGCTCACCACAGCTGCTCCCACAGGACCACGCTGAGGAGGAGGAGGAGGAATGCAGCTTTGTCTCTCACCAGAGCTGGGACTTCCCTCCTCACCAGAGTCCTTAGGAAGGCAGTGTTGGCTCTTAGCTAAGGGATATCCTCCAAGCTGAGCACTATTAAATTATGGTGGCAGGACAGAATCCAGCTCTGGTCAAGGGTGGGTGATTTAGTGTGGTTCTGCTGGATTGAAGTCATAGTTTATGCGCTGGTTTCTTGTTTTGAAAGGGTTCATATAGTTCCCACAGCCTCTCATTTAAATCCAGTCCAGGTGCAAGTCCTTCTGGGAGCAGGGGAAGTGGTTCTGATGGGAAGGAATACAAATCCGGGGTGAGATGGAAAAGGGTACAAATACAGAATATGAGGGAGAGAGATACAAATACAGGGTAAAATAGTAACACTTTACAGCTGCAACTAAAGGCAACTCCTAGAACTCTAACATTCAATGTTTAACAACAGACGCTATCAACTTCATTAACATCAACTAGCAATTACTACTCTGAAAAAGAGCTCTCATCTCCAGGGTTTCATTTCTCACACTTTGGGCTTGCTAAGGTGGCCATGGCTATGAGCGGCCTGGGTATTCAGGCACTCTGTCCCCAGGAGGGATTGAGCTGTCTGACCTGTGCTGCCTTGCTCGGGGGCAAAGCCCACTCTGCAACTGAGGGGCAATAATAACATGCCTTGGGAGGGGGGCTTTGGGGCAACAATCCAATAGGGATGTGGTTGGGGAGGGGTCTGAGGCGCGGTATTTTATAGTCAAATCAATGGAGGAGCACTAGGGAGGGGAATAACCTGAGTAGAACAAGAGGGCTCTAAAGGATACAAAACTGACAGGGAACTTGCTAGAGGAAAGGGCAGGTTCGGGGAAGGATTGACATCTGGTGAGGGGAGGAGTAAGGAAGGTTCTGGGGAGAGGGTGGGTATGCCCCTCAGCCCTCAGGCCTGGCTTTGCCCCCGAGCAAGGCAGCACGGGCAGGATAGCTCAGTCCCTCCTGGGGACAGAGTGCCCAAATACCCAGGCTGCTCGTAGCCGTGGCCACCTTAGCAAGCTCAAAGGATATCAGCTCTTTAGTGATTATCAGCTCTCTTAGGATTCCAGCTCTTTGCTTGCGAAGGCCCCTGGCAGGCTATTGGGGAAGCAGACGAGAGAGGAGAAGAAAAGGTCCTGGGGTTCCACAGCGATGGTTTTATTGAGGGGTCTGTGAAGGGTTCCAGTGACGGCTCTTCTTCTCCTGAATGGGCTAAACCAGCCCCTTTTTGTAGGGTATGAAGGGATCCAAACTTGTCCGGTAGTAGGGATTGGGGGAAAGTGACCTGTGGGGTTACAGAGATAAGCTGGGGTCCGAGAGGTGGAAGGCAGGAGCTTATTTTGCTATCTCATCATGACTCGGCCCTCCATGGGGCCCTAGCCAATTCCACGGAGCCTGCTGCAGGTAGGGATGGGAAAGGGAGGGATTTGAAACTTGGCAGGGAGTGGCCAGGTAACAAACAGAAGGATTGACACTGAACAGAACCCAATAACAATTAGGGTGCCAGTCTAATTTTAGAAACGTGGGATACAAAATGGGGAAACTGCAGGGGAGAGCAATACAAAGGGATTGTAAAATCACAAATTAAACAGTGGGCAAGCCAACAAAACCTAAAGAAACACACTGCAGCACTGCCCCAGGATTTGCTGATCCCCACAGAGCACTGGCACATGTGAACTGTCAGCACAGCACTGTGCTCCAGCTCCTGCTGCTCCTGAAGGGAGGCATCCCCAGGGACAGAACCCAGTGCCACACTGCCCACAGCCAGGACCAGAGCTGAGCTAACCCAGCTTTTTGAGTTACTGCAGCTCCCTGGGGACTCACAGGACAGAGCAGAGCTGCAGACACTCTGAGCTGCGCTGCCAGGCCCCTCTGCTCCCCAGGAGCGTGGCTCAGGGGGAATTTTGCAGGCTGAGCCCTGGTGGTGCCGGATGTGAGAAATGAAACCCTGGAGATGAGAGCTCTTTTTCAGAGTAGTAATTGCTAGTTGATGTTAATGAAGTTGATAGGGTCTTAATTTGAAGTGTTGGTCTGTTGTTAAACATTGAATGTTAGAGTTCTAGGAGTTGCCTTTAGTTGCCGCTATTTTACCCTGTATTTGTATCTCTCTCCGTCACACACTGTATTTGTACCCTTTTCCGTCTCACCCCGGATTTGTACCCCTTCCCATCGGAACCACTTCCCCCGCTCCCAGAAGGACTTGCACCCGGACTGAATTTAAATGAGAGGCTGTAGGAACTATATGAACCCTCTCAAAACAACAAACCAGCACATAAACTATGATTTAAACCCAGCAGAACCACACTAAATCACCCACCCTTGACCAGAGCCGGATTCCATCCTGCCACCTTAATTTAATAGTACTCAGCTTGGAGGATCCCCCTAAGCTAAGAGCCAACGTTGTCTTCCTAAGGACTCTGGTGAGGAGGGAAGCCCCAGCTCTGGCGAGAGACAAAGCTGCATTCTTCCTCCTCAGAGAGACAAAGCTGCACTCCTCCTCCTCCTCCTCCTCCTCCTCCTCCTCAGCGTGGTCCTGTGGGAGCAGCTGTGGTGAGCACGACCCCTTGGGTTCCCCACCCAGAGCTGTCTTTAATAAAGGCCTTTCGAAAGGAGCTGCTCTCCTGGCCTAATTTATCACACCAGAGGGGCTCACACGAAGCAAAGATGAGAGATTGCAGCTGACTGACTGCACATGGCCATTGCCAGAGCCCAGAGCACACCGCACTAACTCGCCTTCCTCTGCGCTGCTGTAACTTCCACCAAAGCACCATTTATAGAAAAGGAACACTGAAGAAACTGAACGGGTCTGGGGCTGGCTGGGTTCGCTTCAGCACAGCCACAGTTCTGGACAGAAGTGACAGAATCCCTTTGTGAAAAAAGAGATTTGAAAATATTGATAGACATTTTCATCAACAGAACTTAGTGCTTTCACCCAGCTCCAGATGTGCTAAAACATCCTGACAGCTAAAATGTGGACTTGAGGAAAACACAATTTAAAAATGAAAAATATTTACATCCATTTTTGCAATCTTTAAAAACCAAAAATTTCATATGTTGAGGAAAGCTAAATGCTTTTGTTTCACTCAAGGCTAATAATACAGTCTGTCAATGACCACAAAAAAAAAAGCCCTGAAGAAATTTCAGAAGCTGGCAGTGTAATAGAATCTCTATTACTCCTACAAATCCTCATTTTTATTGACTCTTGCAGCAATATCTTTGAAGTACAGCCCCAGAAAGGTGAACAGAAAGCTGAGTTTCCTTATACTGTGAAGCTTGAATTGGGAATTTTCTGACCTTACTGAGTGTACCCATAGGGGCTACGAGAAAAACCAGGCCAGTTGTCTGTGATCAGGTGTCCTGCACTCAGACAAACACCAATGGGGCAGAACCAAAGGCAGAGCAGAATCAACACTAAATTATCATAGCAGACAAGTTTTAATTTCAATGTTTCCTTCACAAACTAATCATGTAGCAGATTTATCATTTCTGGGAGAAGGAATGATGCTGTATCATCTCCATCTTAAAAGGCATTCCAGTGCAATTTATTCTCCAAGGTGAAAAAAAAAAACCCAAAATGCAAAACCAATTAAAAAAAACCCCAAAAAACCCCACCCTAAACAAACAAACAAAAACCAAACAAAACCAAATCCAAAACAAAACACAAAACCCCAAATAAAAACCCACACCACAAAAACAAACAAACAAAATAAACAAACAAAACCCCAAACAAACCAAATCACCACCAACAAAAAACCACCACAAGAGAAAGAAAAAAGCTTCAAGGAAAAAATAATCAACCATGTAGTGCCCCCTCACAAAGAATAATTCATTACATTTCAGTAAATTATGGCCTTGAGAGCACTGAAGTAGTCATGAAATGACCAAGCTCTATTTATTCTCTCCATTTATGAAATGGAGAAAGTGCTGCTGCACAGAAAGGCTTTCCTGTTCAAGGCTTTTTTACATTATTAACAAATACATGCTGGGTTTGTGTTTGGAATTTGATGAAGATTATCAGTGTAATTTCACAGGTTCCCAGTGACACATCCATGGAAGGAGTTTAACAGGGAGCTGAGCTGACATTTGGCTTGCAAAGCCTTTGAACTAGTGAGTGCATTAATTCCACTGCAAACATCCTAAGCCCACAAAGGCTTATTGCTATTGTTCCTGAATTATCCACAAGCTTTGAATTAGCACATGAGAGGCCTCCCAGAGGGTCACAGATCATTGGTTCTGCCTAGACTGGTCTCCAGCATGCTGATCAATAAGAGACATAATTGGAAGGTCTCAAATAATTGGAAATTTCAAAGGACTGCTACAACCTCTACAAGACACAACTGGTACAGAAGCATGTAAAAATACCAGAGTCTGAGGGGACTTTAAAACAATGCTCTAGCTTCAGTTTTTAGAGACTCTGCCCTTTCAGAAGCATCCTTCTTTATCATTAGTAGCTGGCAATTCCACCCATCATTTTCTGGACAAAATTAGTTCAGGTTATGAATATTTGAGATTTGAAAACTCTCTTCTAACTTATACTGGAATAGCACTGTCTAACTTCTGGGGCAGAAAACAGAAATTGCAAATATGCTTCAAGGATTTTTTTGTTCTTTTATACAGAACAGGAAAACTTCAAATTAAAATCAAATCCATTCAAATGAGATCACACATATAATACAAGATTTGCAGTACATCCTGGTCTTACTGAAGTATCAGAGTTCTAACAGTAATAACTTTCCCTGTCCCTGCTCTGCCAACAGAAGTTTCTCAGAGCTTTGAGCTCGGATGACACCTGGGATATGTGGTGGTGCCAGAGAAAGCACAGGACCTGAACTGCCCCACCATCATATGTCATTGCAAAAGTGCAAGAGCACCAACACCACAGTGGGTTTGGTGGGAAAAAATCTGCTGATGAGGTGTTACCTAATTCCAGAACAAGCTTCAAAGGTTCCACCAACAGTGTGGAATGACCTACTATTCAGTTTTGTGATATCCCTACACTACTTCCACAGAAAGAAGAAAAAAAGCAAAGGTCTTGACTGTTCCATTTCTGGACTTTTTACTGCCTCTAATCTCAAAGGGAATGGTATCTTCTGTCAGTCCCACTTCTAAAATGTTGCTTTTCAGCAAGCTTTTGGTTTTGTTTTTTAAGCCCCAGCCCTTCCTCGAGAAGATCAGACAACAGCTCATCATCTGCTTGAATGCAGAACTTCATGTGAAACAGGGATTAATTGCCAAGAAAAAGACTGCACTTTCAGATGTTGAAGTAGTCTGACAAGAGCAAGAAAAAGTTTCCAGCAGAGAGCTAAGAGGTCAGATCAGCCACAGAATAATCAGTCTCCAGTGCAGGTCTTATGATTTGTCACGCTGACCAATGAATATTTCATTCTGCCTGGGGGTGCCACCAGGAGCCAGAGTGCTCAAACAACACTGAATGCTTCTGTCCTAAAAATCTTCCTGCCCAGGGTCCTGCAGCTGGAAATGCAGGCTGCCAGAAGAGGCACCTGAGGCAGCCTCAGCGGGCAGTGCCAGCCTGAGAGCGGGAAGGAACTGGGAGGGTCTGGAGCAGGGAGGGGACACAGGAGGTCTGCAGGGACCTGCTTTATTTATTTTCTCTGGTTTGTACCTGAACAGGCTGTGGGAAGGCTCTGCCCCAGCTGTAAGTGCAGCAGAACGTGGAGCTGGACAATGCCAAAGCTCCGGCTCCTCCACGAGCCCCGGAAAGCTCGGATTCCTGTTTGGAACAAGAATGCTTCTACATGGGAATGCCACAAATGAGAGCACAGGAGGGGAATATTGAGCACCACAGGGCAGGGGCCCAGGGCCCTCAATAAATAAATAATGGAATAAATAAAATAAATCATATTTTATATTAATAAATAAAGCTTTCTGCAGTAGTTGAGGAGGGCAAAGCCCGCCCCGAGCCCTGAAACACAAACGCTGTGTCCTCATTTCACATCCACAGCTTGGGACATTCTTCCCTTATTCACATCAGAGAACAAACTGCACCCACAACATCATACATTCTATGTGTTATATTAGAGGGTGATCATCTACTATGCAGCAAATACGTGTTTTTTCTTGATAATACATCAGAGATTGCATCAGTTAAACATTACATTCCACCCCATTCTAGCAATAGGACTCCAAGAGAAAAAAAGACCAGCACCCTGAAGAAGAAAAAGAAGAAAAAACAATCCAAGAGAAAAACAGACCAGCACACTGAAGAAGAAGAAAAAACTATCTCCTGGAAAGTTCCTAAATACTGTGCTCAACTGAATTTTTTGCTGAAGTATCCCCTCTGGAAATTGCATTTCAAAGAACTGAGAGGAGACCTAAAATGAAGAGCTTAAAGTACAAACCTTGAAACTCAGCATTTCTCCATGTTTAACCATGTTTCATCCTAAAATATGAATCAGTAAATGATGCAAAGCAAGTCAGTTGTGTAATAGGAAGGAAAAGAGAACTGGAAAAAAGGCCCAGAAAAATCAAAGAAATATCCTGTTTTTAATATGACTGTGAGGCATTTTAAAATATTGAAAAATAGGTTATAAAAACAGCCCATTTGTAATTAATTGTCTTTGAAATTATAAACATGTAATTTTTACACATTCCATGACAAATGCTTTATTTAACCATTGACGTAATTTTGCAGCTTCTCTCTCTGCTAGCTTTTAATGCCCAGCATCTCACTGTGACAGCTGGCAAGAAATCTGATGTGAGTTTTCTCATTAAAAGTAAAGCTGTGTTAGTAGCCAAATACTCAAAAATGTGAAACGTTAAAATTTAACAATGGGGAAAAGACTTGTTTCAACGTAACCAAAAAATCAGAACTTGAACTTTGTCAGAAAGAGTGGTTTGCTATTATTTGCAGGGAAAAAGTTGTAGGTGTTAAAAGATTTATCAGGAGTTGAATAAATTGCCAAGAAGTTAAGGGTAGAAGGCAAAGCAGAACAAAAAAGAAGAATTATACAACACATGTTCTAAGAGACAAACTAGAGTTTGTATGATACAAAACCACAAACAAACCTCAAGGATTTGCTCTGTAAAAAGCTTGTGAGAGAAAGTGCTCCTGGGACTACCTATTACCAGAAGATATCCCATTCTAATGGACATTCACTAAACTGCCACTCTTAATGGAAAACATTGCCTTTGGGGGACATGCTTTTATGACAACACTACTTCTTCAGAAGTAAAACTCATCTCATTCTTACTTTAACAAAGCAATTTCACTTGTGCCTGGTTTTCTTTGGGTGAAAAAGAATAAAAGGCTACTAAAATATTCCAATCATCAGAACAGCATGGTGCAGTACATGCCAATCAGGCACAACCCCAAGCCATGCAATATTCCATCTCTTCCCAACACAAATGCAACGGCCCTGTATGAACCACCACAATGAAGTATTCACATGGGTTATACATTTGGTCAAGCGTTATGCAGCCCAAACTGATGTTTTAAAACAATAAATTGTAATTTCACATTGCTTCTGTCTCTTGCATCTGATACTAAGAATGCAAGCATTAAGGGGAAGCAGCAGGATCCAGTTCAGAGACATGAATTCAGGTGACAGAATCAATAGACAATATTTACTGGTCAGCAGAGTATCAGCCTGAGCTTTACAACTAAAATCAAAATTATTGACAACAGCAATTCGAGCGACTTCACCCTCCCAATCTTTAGTAGAATTTGCTCTCCTTTGGCATTAATTTCTTCAATGGGAGCTTTGGGAGTTCTCAAATCCAGATGGCTTATTTAGGTATTTAATTTTAGGCACCTGCACTTGCTGTGATCCATGCTTTGACAAAGATTTGTGTGTGTTTGCCCCCGTTCACTGAGTAGGGAGCAGGATACTTTGCAGCAAGTGGTTACAGGAACAAGCTCCAATACTTACATTCTTATTTAATGATGATGTGTAGCTCAACAGCCTCTGCCCACATGGATTTTAGAGCTCTTGGTCTAAGAACACGAGTGCCAGAGTGGATTTAACACCAAGGAGCCTTCGGACTGTGCTCAGACATCACAGCCACACGGAGTTCCTGAGGATTCCAGCAAATCCATCTCCAATGCAAAAGTCACCTGAGGTTTTCCAGAGTCCCTGAGTGGATCTCCTCCTTCACCTTTACCCCTGCAATAAGATGGACTCTGCTCCTAGCCTCCTTCCTCCCCTTCCCACATCCCCTCCTGCTCAGGAAGGGTATCCCTGGCTGAATTCCAGGCAATAGCATTCCCTCAGAAACATTCCACGTTCAGCCGCACACAACAACGCAAACTGCGGAATTCTCGACAATATTTCCTGAAAGAAACAAGGTTTATTCCACACCTTTTCTTCTCGAGAGAAGCTTTATTACATTGCTCTGTGTAGTGCCTCTTCACAGAAAAACAGAGCCTGGATTTCTAATCTCAAGTTTTAACCATGAAAAAACAGTTATTCCTCAGGACTCACCACCACACAGTTGCTGCTACTTCTGCTCATGATTTGCAAGCATTTCCCTGTTAAATGACACTCTTTGCAGTGTGCCAAACGTGCACACATGGCCCTGCAGCACTTCCAGCAGCTCTGAACATTCTGCACAATTACCACACGAAGGGCTGATTATGTTTTACTGCAACTGCTCTTTCTAGCAAATGCCTCAGCAAACTGCAGTGCTGCAATTACAATATGCTGATGATGAAGTCCTTCGCGCCTTCCCAGCATCTTAGGGAGTTTCACCACCCATTTTTATTTATTCTGCTAGGAAATACCTGAGCAATATAATTATTTAGCATCCTTTTGTCACTTCTGTATCAAATTAACTGTTCACCCCAAAAAGAATACTAGCTTGTACATATTTTCTGTTTTCCCGCTCTTATCAGCCCAGACCAAATACAGTGGGGGCAGTTCCCAAAAGCATTTGGTCTTTCAAAGCCATCAAACCAGTTCAGCCAATAAAACTGGTTTTGTGGTTTCCCTAACCACTGTTACAAATTTGATCTTGTTAGTTTTCAATGTAAATGGCAAGGTACAACTAATGCAACATTTTGCATTCAAGCCAGTTTTGAAAATAAAATATACACTTGCTACTGGTGGTATTTTTATACACAGGAAAATGGAGTCATAGAATAAATTAAGTCAAAGAACCTTTCAAGGCCATCTGCTGCAGCTACCTCCTCAAATCAGGGCCAACTCTGAAGCTAAAGCACTTGCTCAGGGCCTTACACACCCTCTTTTCAGTATGTGCAAGGATGGAGATTCCACAGCCTCTCTTTTCCCTCATCTCTCCTGTAGGGAAAATCTCAAGGAATCTCCATGTGCATCCCCCCTTAGGCTTTCCTTTCCAATTCTATATTTGATTTAGACCTGACAAATACATGTTTGGGTATTGCATTTGGGTATTTGGCCTAGAGCCACGTGTTAGAAACTCATGAGAGGTATGAAGCTGCTTCCAAAAGACACTTTGGGGTTTCCATTCCATAAGCCAATGGGCTGAGATGGCTGGAAAACAGATACAGATACAATTCTGTCCACACCTTTCCTGTGCCCGACCATCTCCCAACAATCAAAACACTGTGTTGTGGCTGTGGAAGGACAAGATTGAAGCTCTGGCACCTTCTCATCTCTCAGTGCCATCAGGTGGAACATTTCCTCCCAGGAATGGATGTATGGAGGAAAGTAACCCACAGGGACAAAGTATGCAGTCAATATCTGGGATTATAAACCCTAAAACAGATTTTAAATCCCCACTTAATCCAGACACAGTGATGTTATTGATTCCAGAAGCTTGAGAATAGAATCTCAAAAACTAAAAAAGCATCCACTGTGATTAAGATAAGCCTGTATCAGGTAGCAATCCTACCTTATTCCTACCACATCCAAGAACTTAATTTTATGGCACCCACTAATTCAGTTGCATTAAATTTTATTTTAAAAAAATCTATATAGCAGATTTATATTTACAGATGATGTAACAGTCTGAGATGCAGAAATTGGACCTTTTTGTGAAGGATACTGACGTAAAAGAAAGTTTCCAAGCAAAGCACAAGCGAACTGCACTGGTCTTCACTTCTTTCTTTCTCTTCTCAAGAGAAAGCATGCATCCCCCTTCCTCCCATCTGGACTTCATGGGCAGCTCATATCAGATCAGTGAGGAAATCTGCGTTGTTCTCTCAGCTCCAGAAACCCCTTCTGTCCTCGAGGGTGTGATGGAGAAGATGCCATCTTCCACAGCAAAGCTCCAGCACCCACCTGAGCCCACCAGGTCTCTCCAGAGCAGCTCCTCCACAGGGCTTGCTGTTTTCCAGTGTCCTGCTCCTCCTGCCCCTGTGGGAGCTTGTGGGAACCCAGAACATCCCTCTGGCAGTCCAGGATGGCCAGGACCCCTGCCAGGGGGCTCAGAAGCCCTGGCACGGAGCCCAGAACACCTGTGGGTTTGATTATGACCCATGGAGCAAATTACCAACCTTATATGAAGATCAGCAAGCCACAACAGTTTAAGTAGAAATAATAGTGAAATTATCACGGGCTGGAAAAGTAGATTTTGGGGTCTTGGTATGGGGGTTCAGGAGGCAAGATGGAGGGAACTGGGCATGTCCAGCCTTTCTCCTTCTGCTTCTTGGCCTCCATCTTCTGCTGTGATGTTGGCACTTTTGGATTGGTTTAGAGTAGAAGCTCACTGTCTAACATGGGTGATAGGTATTGGGAAGTAATTGTAAATATTGTACATGTAGTTTTTAGTATAAAGACATAACACTGCCCTGAGGGCAAGCAGTGCCTGGAATTGTCCTGGTGGATGGACCTCGGCAGGGCAGGAGAAAGAATTTTATAGATAAGACACAATAAACAACCTTGAGACTGAGAACTGAAGAACTCTGACTCCTTCAAGCACCAGGCTAGGAAAAGAGACTTTGGAACTTTTCTCGAGGTCACTCTGACCAGCTAGAGATCCCAACAGGAGCTCCCAACACCTGAGGCATGTGCATGAGGTCAGTTGATGCTATGCCACATTCTGAATTTACAATTTCACTCGGACCCTTTGGATGATTCGGAGGCGAAGGAACAGATCATTGCATCAGGACTGGTTGGACTGAGGAAGGGCGGAATCAAGTTCTAATTTCATTTTATATCTATGAAGGTGTCAGCAAACACTAAGATTAAATGCCAATTCAAATGCTCATGTTTAATGAACAGATGGCAAACAAATCAGAATCCTTGCAATTTTTAGTTCTGAGATGAATATTGTCCCTTTTTTCTTTTCAAAATAATCTAGCTCAGCTAAAACAAAACTAAAAATGTATATATGCATTATAACCAGGCTACAGATTGACTGATCACAGCTGAAGTTTTATATTCAACCACAGACACTCAACCTTTTTTAACTACTTATTCATATATAAAATTCCAGGATGTGCATCACAATTCCACCAAAATAAAACTTTTAGTAATTACTTGTAAAGCCAGCAGCTTCCTTCATTAAACCTCAGTTTGCAAGAAATCCAAAAATAAATTGTAAAAATAAATTTGTATTTCTCAGTAAAACAGCAGCAGCAAACAGCACCTAAAATTCATTTGTAAAGCCATCATTCTATTCAAACACATGAAATAAAATCACTTGAATTCTTCACATGAATCATTTTAGATTTAAAAAGGCAATAAACCATTTCCTTCTGTCTTGTCACCACCAGAACCAGATGAATGTTTTCAGATGGATGCTAATAGAGGGTTACATTATAAAGGTTATTTTCTTTTTCCACAAAGAATTATTTCTAAAATTCTAAGTAATAGAGGAAAAAAAAAAACAACATAAAAATACTTAAATCCTCCTTCAACTACTGTTTAGGTGTAGACTGGTATGATAATAAAATCACAAAACTCTCACCTGATGCAATTTATAGCTTGAAAAAACCTTGGAACATAAGTGAATCACCTTCATTATGCAGTTGTACCAGGATTTCATACATTTGGAGCTCGTTTATTGCAAAGAATGAGGTTCTTCAAAGTCAGTCTCCCACAAGTTATCATTTCTATACATTATATACTCCCTCCTGTCAGGAACAACCATCCATGACATATTTATCTGAATTATTTGCAGCCATTATGAGAAGAATTCCTGTTACACCTGCTTAGAAATACTTTTCCAGGCCATATGCTCTCCAAATAGCCTCCTCTATGTCAAGACAAGTGCAGCAGAATCATTCAGGAGAAAGGGAACAAAGTCTGCTTGAAATCTGTTCTACAAATGTCCTCAGACCATCAGAATCTCATTCTGTTTGGATACTTTAATTTATATCAATTTTGTATTTGGGCAACAGTGGCCAGAAGAGTCTCTTTCAACCCAAGTGGTTTGAAATTTAGAAAATCAAATATTTAAGAGAAATTTAAGAAAATTTATATTGATGTTTTCCTTCATGTAATTCCATTCAGAAAGTCTTCATTATTCCTGTTCACAAGACACAACAGGAAGTCAAAACATTCATTCATGACTCCTAAATCCCAAACACTGTGCTTGGTTTGGCTGGGAAAATACCACACAGAACATCATCTTCAAACATTTCATTTGGGGAGAGCCTGGAGATGCAGACAAAAAAGAAAACAAACAAAAAAAACCAAAATCAAAACCATACACCTTAAACAAAAGACTTTATGAAGTGTTTATGATCAGGGTTTGTCATAATAGCATTCCTCCAGCCTTTGAAAATGAGGAAAATTACTAATTACACAATTCTTCAAGTGCAAAGGGTGATGTCTAATATAGATAATTTTTCTTTTTGTTTAAATTGGTCCTGGAATCACTCAGAGCTGGAAATAGGCAGGTAACATCTGCAGCACTGATGCAAACTTCCCGAAAATTCAAATATCAGGCATTCATTGGATTTTTTTCCTAGTGTTTTTTTCATCATTACTGCACTTATGTTTATTTGGCAAAAGCCAAGATTTAAAAGAGCAAGTCTTATTTCCTTGTCGACTCTGCCAAGTGCTCCCCAATGAGAAATGTTGGATTAAAACCCACAGGGTCAGTTTACTTGCCTCTAAACTTCCACTTTAGAAGAAAAGCCAGATTTCTACTTATTAAAATTAATTTCAGCTGTGTAATAAATGCAGTTTATTTGCCCTTGCAGACTAAAAATTATGTGAGGGGGTTTTGCAGTCAAGATGATAAATACACACACAGCAGGTGGCAATATTTGCAGCTTTATCTTTGTGGCTGCTGAGCGCCAGGCAGATGTGGGAGAGCAGAAGTCTGAGGTAGCACAGACTCTTCAGCCAGCGTGAAATCAGAGAGGATTCCTGATATCTGTGGAACAGAGGACCATCTCCATGGCTATCTCCACCTCCATCCCCAACACAAGAGATCCCATCCCTGGGTTTGGGCCCCACTGACCTGCCACAGAAATCAGCAGGTTTTTCCCCACTCCTGGGCGTGAGAAATCACATCACATGGAAGCACAAGTGAGAAATTACATTATTATCTTTTTTAGCGCTCCTATAACTTTAGTTACCACTTCGTCTTGCTTACCTAGTACTCCTCTACAAGAAACCTCATTGAAAACACTACCAGTGATTCTATGGAGGGAGAGAGAGGTCTGCCACCTCACTGCCCAGTTTTTAGCTTCCTTAAGGCCAAGAACTATTTTGGCAGTAGACAGAAGAAGATGAGATTCAGGGTGAAAGAAGGAGAGCTTGGTTTAAGCCATGCCTAATACTCTGTGTGGTGTTTTTCGGAACACTAAAAGATGCAAGGTCTAAAAGACTTCTATAAGAAAACAAGAAATTTAACTTACTAGAACTAGAAGTATTGTCTTTTGGAAGAAGAAATGAAAAGGGGTTTAAAATGATGGTATTTTGTTGTTCAAAAATACCCATTGCTGGATCATGCATAAGCTGTACACTTACATGCCCAGCAGTCAGTTAAGTGCTGCATTATGCTTTATGCTTTAATTTATGGTATCTAACCATCACCTACATCTTTCTTGTTCCAGAAGACAAACTCAGTTCTGAAGAGCTCTGGCACACTCTGGAATTACAGATCTTTGATTGTCAGGCTCAATGGCATTTTTACCATTAGAGACAGGGATCTCAGCTAATTATCCTTCTCAGTCTGGCAGGGATGGAGTTTGTTGTGCTCCTTGCTGGTGAGCCTGGTGCTCCATTTGACTTGTGACTAGACCAGCATGAAAACACAGCAGAGTTTTGGCTGTAGCTGAGCAGTCCTTGCACATCCTCAAGGCTTTTTTTTTTTTTTTTCCCCCACTCTGCCCCCAGAGCAGCCTGGATAGGGACCTGGTCACACTGATTACAAAATTCAAATTACCTGGTTTGCTCTCCCTGCTGCACCTGTGCCATGCACTGTGACCATGTTCACAGGGCTCTGAGGATGAGGGAAGAGACGAGGATCTGACTCCATGTTTCAGAAGGCTTGATTGATTATTTTATCATACATATTATATTAAAACTATACTAAAAGAATAGAAGACAGGATTTCATCAGAAGGCTAGCTAAGAATAGAAAAAGAAAGAATGAATAAAAAAGGCTTGTGGCTCGGACAGAGTCTGAGCCAGCTGACTGTGATTGGCCATTAATTAGAAACAACCACATGAGACCAATCACAGATGCACCTGTTGCATTCCACAGCAGCAGATAATCAATGTTTCCATTTTGTTCCTGAGGCCTCTCAGCTTCTCAGGAGGAAAAATCCTAAGGAAAGGATTTTTCAGAAAATGTGTCTGTGACAATGCACAGACAAACACAGCCACGGAGAAGGTTCCAGTCCAAACCAAGGCTTCACAAACCAAGGCTTGTGACAAACCAAGACCTGTCACACCTTCAGGTCAGGGTGGCAAGACTGAGCGAGCCATTGCAGCCACCACACTGGAAAAGGCAGAATTTCCCCAGGGAGCAGTTCCTGGGGGGCTGCCTGCTGGGAATGCTGAGACAGCTATCACACAGAGCAGTGACAAAAGGCAGGAAAGGAAAGATCAGCTCCAAGTCTTTCAGAGCACTCCTCAACACTGCTGCAGTCTCACTTTACAGAAAGGTTTAAAAGAAGACAAGGGGATAAAAAAAGTCTCAGAAGGCAGCCTGTTCTGCAACCCTGCACTTTCCTCTTAAAGACAGGGGCAGGAAGAAAGATTGTGTCCCCCAGCAGCCCACAAGTACAGGATCTTTATCACTTATTTTTTCTTTCCCTTTGTCTGCAGCACAAGTGAAGTCCTTTTTCTGGTAGCTTCAGGAGCAGAAGAGAATGGGAATTAGTGACTGCACTGGGCTGTCTCCCTCCTCCCCTCCACCAAGCAGGAGCTCACCCCAAATAGAGATGATGTTCTACTTCTCAGTAAAGCCAAGAGCCAAACCCCCTCTTGAGTTCAAAGACCCAACTGGTTTTGACTCAACAACATCAGAAAGGATTTTCAGGTTCATATTGTCTTTAACACCAAGTTGTATCTTGGTATTACAGTAACTTCCATAAATACTTGGTAGATTATACTATAGGACCTTTCCAACCACTAACTTCCCCACTGGAATAAAACTTTTAATTTGAATTTGCAGTAACTTGGCTTTCAGAACGTGATGTAGAACTTCTTTCTTAGATAAACTAATCTGCAAATACGTTTTCTTGAAAAGATTGCTATTTGCAGATTTCAAAAGACAGAGCACAGATTACAATAACTTGAATGTTTTTTGTAATGACTTAGCACATTCTTAGATGCAGAATTTAAACACAAAATGAGCAGAGGTATAATCTCCAAGGGAGAAACATCATTATAATTTACAGAAAGAACTAAAAAAACCAAAAAAACCCAAAACAAAACAAAACAAAAAAAACCTACAAACAACAAAACCAACAAAAACCAACTCCCATACATACTAAGCATGTAATTCTGGACCTGCTAAGTACTTCAAACACTTTTTCTACCACTAGGGCTTTCAAGGTACATTTTCATATTGTTCCATTTTAGAAAGATAATGAAATATTTGTTTTAGGAAGTGCTGTGCATCAAAATTTATTTCCAACTCCCTGATTTTGCCCCAGGGTGAGGCCAAGGCCTGTCCCTGTCCATGCTCCCAGTTCCCCTTCCTGTGGGGAGCTGCTGCTGGACAAAGTCCTTCCAAGCAGGAGCAAAAGCCTCTTTTTCCCTGGACACCCAGCCTGGACAGAAGAGTCACAGCACAGTAAAGCTGCAACTTCCAAAAACCCCTGGCCCTGGAAGCTCTTCTGAGGCTTCAGAGGCTCTGACACCACTGAAGTCCAAGCCCAAGTCACTAGAAGAGATTCTCGTTTAAGTGGTGTATCTACAGCCTGCCAAGGCCATTACACCACGAGGGGTTCTTAAATTATTTTGCATCAGCTCAGAAAGCATTTAATTTCTGAACCCCAGAATTTTTTTTTTGCATTAAAAAAAGAGTCAGACTAAGCCAAAAATTATTGCCAATATATCAAGGTTCTATGAAAATAAATTTTCTCCCCATCATCTTGGATTTGGAGGTCAGCCGTTGGTATCCACCGATCCCTGACTCATTTCAAAGGGAATTTAGGAAGCTGTGATTTATTCCCAGACTTCCCAAAGTAGAGGAGGAACTGGCTGACCTGAGAGGGCCAGAATGTGATCAGGCATGTTTGCTTTTCCCTTTCCCCAGACTAACTGCTTAAAGAAGACAAGGACCAGAGGAGAGGAATATTATCTTTAATGCAGAGTCCTCTCTGTGTGGAAGAGATGCCTTTGAGGTGCCCAAAGAAGATGGCAAGCGAGCCCAAGACAGACTCCAGACGTGGTAATGAGGGAGAATGAATGGAACATTAATACACTGCAAAACAAGTTTTAAGTACCTGCAGGAATCTGGAGCCTATTATTCTGTCTGGTAATTGTGTTAGTCCCTGATCCAGACCATCACTGCAGCAGCAATTATTACTACAACCAGGAAATAATCAGATACATAAAGACCTTGGCCTAAAAATATCAAGGCACTTGGAAAAAGAGGGAATATGAAGCCAGGGAAAGGGGAAAACCAAGACAAAATCAATAGGAAAACCAAGCTAAGTTTCATGTCCATGTTTTTAATTCTAAGATAAACCAGTACATCTTGCCCAAGTACCACTCACGTAACAATAGTCCTAACACAGAGCTATAACTACCTAGCCATTTATTTTAGTGGATCCTAAAGAAAACATTTCAAAGTGTTTTTTTGTTTCTCTCAGTGTTTTCCTGCAAGTATGTTTGTCAGCAGTATGTTTGCACAAATTCAGTATAACACTGATTTCTGGGTTAGAGTAATACTCACACAGTACCTTAAAAAAAAAAGAAAAAATAAAAAGACTCCCAGTGAACAGTAAAGCTAGAAGAACAATAAAAGTGGAATACATTGCCTCCTATAGTATTGAGACAGGTTAATTTTCGAAGGCATTCCAGTTACCCAGGATAAATGATTTGAAAATCCAGTTTGATCTCAGTAATTATATGGGAGGTATATTTCACATTTGAGAATTAGTTTGTAATTGCAGTGATAATTAGACCCTTCATTATCCTTGTACAGATAATTCTGTAAAAATGCGAAGTGCTTTGAACACATTCTGACCAAGACTGTGCTCTTTAAAAAAACATTGCTCAAGATGAAAACTGTAACATAGGGGGACTACCAAATAAATTTTCCTCCAAATGTCCAATTAAGAAAGAAATGCAAATATGAGTAATGTAGTCGTTAAAACTCCCAAATGAAATCGTGGTGCAGTTATCCCTGCAATGTGCAGCTGAAACCCAGGGATCTCTCACCTGTGAGCTCAAACTGACAACAAACATCATCATTTCCTGACCTCTGCAGCCTGAACAGAAGACTTGTGGCCCCTTTAGCAGGTGAAAGCATCTCATTCTCATTCCTCTTTTTCCAAATGATCTGTCACCTCACAACAAACTTGTATATTTTCCAAAGCAGCTGATAGATACACTGAGATTTCAACAGAAAACATTGCAGGTATGCAAATCCCAAGGGCATTTTTTTCTGTTCTGAGAAATGAACACCCATTTTTCAATCCTTATTGGATGTGTGAAAAAAACCAGTCCACAAATGACAGCAATAAGACAGTAGTCTCTTGAATTAATATCGAGGTTCTTTTTTTAGTTATTAAATTTTGATTTGTGGGTGGCGATAAAAGATTTTCAGCATTTATCTGTCTGTGTTTGTCTGGGCAGCTGTTCCTGCACAAGAATGCTGATCCCTTACAGAGGGAGCACCAATCTCGTTTTCACATTCACATGAAATGTGTTACAAATACTGGAGTTCTTTAAACGGTGCCTTCAAAATAGTTTTGATTAAATTTCTCCAGAGACCAGAGCATGATTACAGACTACTTCACAACTCATTTATCTGTCATTTAAACAGATCAACACTGAAATAGGTTCTGACACAATACAAATAGACAAAAAAACACGTAATTTGAACAGTATTTCTGGCAAAACATTTATTTAGTATTTTCCCTGTTCCTTTGGGTGTTTTTATTGATTAGATGAACTATTTTAACTGCTGTGGCTGAAGCAGCTGGATGGAGATGTGAAATATGCTGCATGAATAAGTTCTGGGTCAGATGTGCACCCCACCAGTCTCAACACCAGCTGTGAGAACAAAGGTGCTCAACATCACTGCTTTGGAGCCACGGAATGATGGAAATGATGTGATACATAACCCAGAGACATGGGAGGAGAAGTGGGAGAGAGGTCATCCTGCAGAGCATTTTAATCTTATAGTCCAACTGGGAAATCAGTTCAAATCTGGTTTTCTGGATTTTTTTAATATGCTGTTTAATGCTTCTCTTTGAAAATACACTTATATAGAGTGCAGAAAACACTTCTGAGTAGTGTCCTGCCTTTCAGCAGATCTGCCATGCTTTCAAGCACAAGGATCCTTTGGTGGCAAAAGGCATGCGAAGACAAAATGTAAAAAAAAAAAGCAGACAAGGACGCACGCCCTTGCCTGGAGAAGGAGGCTGCAGATTACACACCACAACAGAAAGCCTGAGTTTCACAGCAGAAGGTGACTTCTTGGCAATTATTCAAAAGAATTACATCCTATTGAGGGATTTAATCACTTCTCTAAATATTACTGGAACCTCCTTCACCTTATACATTAGTCACAAGTGCAGAAATTCATCTGATATCTTGACAGAGTAAAGGACTTGAAGAGCAGGCAGCTGGAGGCAGACAGGCTGAGAGTCAGCCCTGAGAAATTCCAAGATATTCCAGAGGAACAGGGAGCAATGGGGCTGAACCACTGCTCCAAGGCTGTGAATAGTCTTGGGTAAGTAGCCTGAACACAAAGGTGACAAAACCCACATCTCCTTTATGCCTCTGAGGCCACACACAGCTCTCCCAAGAAGGGAGGAAAGAAGCCAAAGGAGAGCAGCCCTAAGCTGAGTGCTCCAAGCCCTCCTGGGGCTGCCAGCTGTGACTGTGTTCACAGGGGTCTCAGGCTGAGGGAAGAGACAAGGATCTGACTCCATGTTACAGAAGGCTTGATTTATTATTTTATGATATATATTACATTAAAACTATACTAAAAGAATAGAAGAAAAGGTTTCATCTCAGAAGGCTAGATACGCATAGAATAGAATGGAACGAATAACAAAGGTTTGTAGCTCGCACAGAGTCTGAGCCAGCTGACTGTGACTGACCATTAATTCCAAACATCCACATGAGACCAATCACAGATGCACCTGTTGCATTCCACAGCAGCAGATAATCATTGTTTACATTTTGTTCCTCAGGCCTCTCAGCTTGTCGGGAGGAAAAAATCCTAAGGAAAGGATTTTCATGAAAAGATGTCTGCAACAGCCAGCCCTGGCTCTCTCCTCAGCCCCACCATGGGCTGGCTGCCAGCCCATCTCACCCTCTGAGAGAAAATTCACATGGCATTTTCCTAAAGGAAGATGCTAAAGAACAAGTCCTCACTGCAGCTTTAGCAAAGCAATCAAAACTCTGGACAAGACCATAATTCTACACGTGCTTTAGCAGCCTGCCCCTGGTTTCAATACCTGCTCATCTTGCTAAGCTGTCACTGGGGATTCTGACATGCAAGAGCTGCCAAATGCAGGAAATACCCATTAAAGGGAGGCTGAAATGTTACACGTAGAGTGCTAAGTAGGATTGGACGTGGCTTTTGACTTTGCAGAAATGTGCCCCCAGCAGAACTGCTCAGCAAGCCTTCAAAGCAAGGTGTCAAGGTGTTTTGTCAAAGTATTGCAAAGGCACTTCTGATAGGGCAAGATGGGAATAACTGTGGTGAACAGATAGAAGTGACAGATTAAAGCAATCAGATTTCAATTGACTTGGGATGGCAAAAAGCTTCATCTTAACCATAGTACTCAACAGGCTCCTAGTCACTAGAAGTGGCTAGGAACCCCAAGGCATTGGGAATCCTCAGAAACCTTCCAAATTCTGAGATTCTAGTCAAAGCAAATGATGAAAAACCACAAAAATTTAAAACGAAAAAAAAAAAAACAAAAACTAAAAAAAAAAACCAAAAAAAAAACCCACACAAAACCCCCCCACCATCCAAAAGCTAAAAACTGAAATCTGTTCCTCTCCATGCCCTCCTGTTCTCTGTGCTGCAGGACTGCCTGTCCCACCTGTCTGCAGGAGCTCCTGCAGAGCCCCCACATTTCTCCTGGCACATGCAGGAAGAAGCTTTTCAGACGCTCACCATGTACTGCCAGGGACACCTGACCACACACACATCAAATACTCATTTTTATCAGCTCATATTCTTCAGCAAAATCTGATTTTCTTGGGAATTGGCTAATCTCAGTTAAATGAGCTGTTGATGGTTAGTCAAAGCCAACAATAATTTTAAAAGCTGTAAGAGAAGAAAAACCAGAAGTAAGTCTGATAATGAAACAAAGTTATAGGCAGTTTGATGCAGCATTTTTGTTCCTTTTACAAAGGGAGACTGCAGGTAATAAAACCTAGCAGATGTTTTCAGTAGTGGATATTCTATTTTGCCTGGAATTATATAGATATATGTATTATTACAGTTAAATCTATCAAGCATTTAAGGTATTTTGCCAGGAACTGCTGGCTGTCATTTTTGGCACAGCTGCTGTGATGTGTCTGTACTGCAGCAGAGGTGAAGGCAGTGTTGGGGATCTGTCACAGACATGTTTTATGAAAAATCCTTTCCTTAGGATTTTTTCTCCTGAGAAGCTGAGAGGCCTCAGGAACAAAATGTAAACATTGATTATCTGCTGCTGTGGAATACAACAGGTGCATCTGTGATTGGTCTCATGTGGTTGTTTCTAATTAATGGCCAATCACAGTCAGCTGGCTCAAACTCTCTGTCCGAGCCACAAGCCTTTGTTATTCATTCCTTCTTTTTCTATTCTTAGCTAGCTTTCTGATGAAATCCTTTCTTCTATTCTTTTAGTGTAGCTTTAATATAATATAGATCATAAAATAATAAATCAGCCTTCTGAAACATGGAGTCAGATCCTCGTCTCTTCCCTCATCCTCAGACCCCTGTGAACACAGTCACAGGGATCTGTCCCAGGATCTCCCTGAGGAGGAAGGAGGCAGTGGAAGCACCAGCCAGTGCAGTCAGTACCCAAACTAACAAGTCAATCAAGGCTCCTTTGCATGCAGCAGTGTGATGGTGTTCACAGGGGAAAGAGTACTTTAGGTCCAATAGTCTGGAGCAGGTTTTATTTACTAAGTACACATTTCATTGATGATACATGTGGCTGAATTGGCAGCAGATTAATTTTGCATTGCAGCAAAGATTGAAGATAGCCAAGGACGACGTGACATATCTCATGTTCCAGAGGCTGGCCAAGCAGCAGTGAGAGGATTTTCCTTAAAAACAGGCAGCATAATAGATAAATATGGGGAAGTAGCAGAATGAAGTACTAGAGGTTCTTTCTTGAGCACAAGGACAAGACTTTACTTCTGGATGGTGTGGCACAAAGAGCAGATCTGTTCACTACTGCCCTTCCATGAAATATTTGCGAAGATAAGGAACAAAAAGTGTAAGATACAATCACCTGAAAAGACAGCAATTGATCACCTTCTCACACACTGCTAAGACTTTGCTCTTGGATTTTCAGACTAAGCCTCTTCCTCCTTTCTCAGCTGATTCCACTGAGGATATGAAATGATATCAGCACCAATTCTGAGAATAAAGAAAAGGAGTTAACTCTTGATTAGGAGTTCGTTTACTTTAAAATTCCATAACCAGGTATCACTTTTTAAATAGTTTCATTATCAGCAACTAATTTCTTCAGGGAACTTCTAAAATTGATTTAGCTCTTCATACTTCCCAACATTTTTAACAACCACCTGTGATAACGCCAGGGATCCCACTCTACACCACAGCATTTTTAACCTCCCCTTTCCTAGGTTATCCCAAGATAAAAATAGAATGTTCCTTTAAGGTAATTTCAGACACCTCCTTAGCTCTCACAGAGCAAACAGCTGAAAACAGTCTGTTCTACAGGGCAACTTGGCCTGGATATGTCAGAGATATTAAATACTTCATCAGCTTTACCTATCACAGACTCAACAGCAAGACTGGCGGCTGTGGGGACCAAACCAGGGAACCATTCAGAGAAAAGAACAAACTGGCATCAGCTTGGACCCATTGTAAGAAGATACAGACAAGACTAAAACCAGGGAGCTAAGTCATCTGACATTTCCTGGGGGAATAATCTGGATTTCAAGGCTAAGCACAATACTAAAAACATCAATAATGTTTTTTTTAAGTTATTCAAACCTGAAAACGTAGCTTGAAATTGTTCTTTTACCATGTTTTAAGAATGTATGAGAAATGTAAGTCTAAGAATGAGCTGAAAACAGCTGTTGAAGTAAGAATCATCCTACACTGTGGCCAGAGCAGGCTGACATCACATTCCCAATATTTCCCTTAAGGAGCACTTGCAGGGCAGCCTGGTCACAGTAACCCAGGCAGGCCCAGCCAGGAGCACCGCTGGGTGAAGGTGTATGCCAGCAGGAATAACAGGTTCTGTGCAGCCTGAGCATGGGCAGTGTCCGTGGAGCCCTGCAATCCCAGTCCTGGACAAGCACTAGGTGCACTTAATCCAGATTTCAGAGGTTGCTTTATATGTTTTGTGGTCTGTCATTATTTAACATCTCAGATGATGTGATTTTTATGAGGGTTTATTTAGGGCCCTCTTTTGGAGGCAGGAGACCTGTGGGTATTTATTTCTGAGGTGTTAGAAGAGGAGTAGGAAAGTATTTAAACACTCACATACATAAACAGCTCTATTCTCACTGCAGTGAATGAAAAGCATTGTTTTCTGTTAGTACACTCGAGTGTCTTAAACTGATTTTTAAGGTTCATTTCCTTAAATACACTCATGCTACTATGTAAATACTCACGGTCTACAACTCCTAGGATTTTGCTCTTAGACTTTTATTTTAAGATTAATCATGACAGCTTTGCTGCTCCTCCCAGCACTGGAAAAATACACTAGAGAAATTAGCAGTGTGCCGTCCATTCATGTCAAAGAAATCTGGTGTGTGGTTACTGAGAGCTCATGAGACCCTGTGGAAGTGCTGCACAAAGAGCTGTCCCTCAGCTTTGCAGAACAAACAGAGTTAGGCAAATACAAACTGCACAAGGCTCCACACACCTCCTGCCTCGCCTCAAGTTATCCCAGCTGCTCCCTGGTGTCGCAGGCATCTTTTATGAAAAATCCTTTCCTTAGGATTTTTCCTCCTGAGAAGCTGAGAGGCCTCAGGAACAAAATGTAAACAATGATTATCTGCTGCTGTGGAATGCAACAGGTGCATCTGTGATTGGTCTCATGTGGTTGTTGCTAATTAATGGCCAATCACAGTCAGCTGGCTCGGACAGAGAGTCCAAGACAGAGCCTTTGTTATTCATTCCTTCTTTTTCTATTCTTAGCTAGCCTTCTGATGAAATCCTTTCTTCTATTCTTTTAGTATAGTTTTAATATAATATCATAAAATAATCAATCAAGCCTTCTGAAACATGGAGTCAGATCCTCATCTCTTCCCTCAACCTGAGACCCCTGTGAACACCATCACACCCTGGTGTCTGGGATCCAGGGATTGTGAGTGACAAAACCATCTTTTCATCACGTTCTTTGGAACAAAGGCAGGCTCAAGTTATTACTTCTATCTTATTTCCAATCTGACAAACCCTAAGCCAAGGTTTGTCTGCCTACAAAGCTACCGGAGTCCTCAAAGACCACTAAGCACCAATTTATGCAGCTCCATTGCTGAATGGAAGCCTTCCACCTTATCCCTAGCAATGCATTTCAGACTTTCAAAACTCACTTCATGGTTTTTGTGTAGCTTCTTGTAGTATTGACAATTGTTACTGTTAACTCTTCCCAACAGCTTTGCTCACCACTGCCCCTCACAGCTCTCAGAGACCACTCCATGCCCTGAATATTTGAATTACACACTGGCAGCACAATCCTGTTCCAGCACACTGGGTGGATACTGAATGGAGGTCTTGCTCTCCAGCTACATAAATCAGTGGAGCATTTCAAAAAGGTAACACGAATGATTTATTACCCTATTTTCAGGGTTCACACATATAGCTTCCTAACAATAGTTTAATAGTGGTACATAAAATTCAAGTTTTAGAAATAATTCATCATAATCTGAAAGCACTTTGGTTTGCATTCCAGACTAACTAAAGTTTCAAGCTCCATCTCTACTGAAGTCTGAACATGCCTCCTCTGCTCTTGTGGGACCCAGGACATCCCTCTGGCTGTCCAGGATGGCCAGGACCCCTGCCAGGGGGCTCAGAAGCCCTGGCACGGAGCCCAGAACACCTGTGGGCTTGATTGTGACCCGTGGAGCAAATTACCAACGTTATATGAAGATCTGCAAGCCACAACAGTTTAGGCAGAATAATAGTGAAGTTATCACGGGGTGAAAAAGTCAACTTTAGGGTTTTGGTATGGGGGTTCAGGAGACAAGATGGAGGGAACTGGGTATGTCCAGCCTTTCTCCTTCTTCTTCTTGGCCTCCATCTTCTGCTGTGATGTTGGCACTGACAGATTGGTTTAGAGTAGAAGCTCACTGTCTAACACAGGTGATAGGTATTGGAAAGTGATTGTAAATATTGTAAACGTGGTTTTTAGTATAAAGACATAACACCGCCCTGGGGCAGGCAGAGTGCCTGGAATTGTCCTGCTGGATGGACCTCGGCAGGGCAGGAGAAAGAATTTTATAGATACGAACCAATAAACAACCTTGAGACTGAGAACTGAAGAGCCCTGACTGCTTCTTCAAGCGCCAGGCTGGGAAAAGAGACTTTGGAACTTTTCTCGGGGTCACTCTGACAAGCTAAAGATCCCGACATGCTCTGAAATCTGCTGTGTCCCATTTTTAGACCTTTCCTGGCACACCACCTCCCATCAGCTCAAGAAGTGCTTCCAGCAGCAGCTCCCAGGAGCTGTCACCAGTAACGCGGCACACAAACCACTGGGACCAGCAGCATCCCCAGCCAGCTGACACCTGGCATCCCACTCGTGCTAATGGCTGCTGATGGCTCTCAGCACAGGCTCCTCACAGCCAGGTTATTTCCTTCTGCTGATACAGGCTCTCCATCCAAATCAGCGGCTCCTTGTGGTCTTTGACATTGCAAGGGCAGCAGCTTTTATTTTCCTATGAGTGCCTGAATTGAAAGAGCACAACATGGGAGCACAGGATTGGGGGCAATCATCCCATGCACAGCTCCTCAGCACTCTAATTATCTGTCCATCATTCAAAAATCAAGTTGTGCTGGCTTTAAAATGAGGTACAAAAGCCACACATATGAAAGTTTTAAGTAAACAGCTAAAAGCATTGGGTTCTACAAAACATACCCTTTTTTTTAATCTCCATGTTTCCTTCTCTCTTTTTTTTAAATCAATTACAGATTAACCTAAACCAACTACAAACACATCACCTTTAATAATCCCAACCCTTTTGGAGAGATTTTAGTTTTAAAATTCAAGCAAAAAACAGTGTCTCTTCACAGCCTCAAAGACTCCCTGACCTTCTCACCTGCTCTGCTGGGCACAATAGACATTGCTCCCTTTCCTTGCCAAGAGAAACAGAACTGAGACAGCAACAATGTGCACAAGCCAAAGGACCAGACTACAATAAAAAAACCACATTCACAGAGTGTATTTGGGGATGGTGAACATACAGAGAATCAAATGAAGCATGATTCACTGTAAAAGCCAGGTGCTTTCCCCTTGTAAGTGAACTTAAGGGACTGCAGCCTAAACAGCAAGGAATCAAAGTTAATACTGAAAACCAGACTTCAGAGATATCTCTACACTTCCAAAACATACTGGCATTTAATTTCTCTGGTGATGCCATATTGCTATTATTGTTATAAAAAGATGCTGCAGTTAAGGTCTGTTTATCTCACTATTTTTCAGGCACACAAAACTCAATGCATTGGACAATACATAAATGGATTAAAAAAAAATGTATTATCGTGCTTTCCTGTAGACTTCTACTCTTTTGGCAGCAATATATAATTTCTATCTGGAAAAGATCTTCCTGTAAGTGTGTTCAGCACAACAAAAATCTTTCCTTGCTCATCTGTGTTCAAGAATGTGACTGGTGGAAACCCTTCATTGCAATACTTCACTCAGCCAATGGTTTCATGTCAAAAATAGGGATGTGCAACTTGAGCTCATCAAATACAGCACCAAGGCCAGAAATCTAATTTATTTTCTACATCTGCTGAACAGAGATGGAAAAGGAGTTCAGCTGGGTGAATAAGCCATTTATTTTGATATCCATAGGAAAACAGAGTAAGACTTCAGCATAGTCCAAAATTACATATTCAGTTGCTTCAACACTGAATGAACTTTTTGTGTACTGGTAGGAGCTGAAGATTCACACTTGCCCTGCTTCCTCTGTGAGCCTATGACAGCACTGCATCAGAACTCAGCTGCAAGATGCACAGACTGGTTGATAAAACATGTTCCACGTTTTCATGTGCAGTGCTACATTAACAGCTGGACTTGATGACCTTAAAGGCCTTTTGCCATCTAAATGGCTCTGTGATCCATAGATCTTCATCTAATGAGAATCACCACTGTTTTCAGGGAAAACAGTGCAGAGCAACTTTCTGCATTATGAAAACAGGCTCCTGTAACTGTGTTTCTATCACCAGCACAGGCTGCTGCTAACTCGAAGTGCTGGGACAAATTCCCAAATGCCCAATGTGGGCCACAGCATCAAAGACTGGGAAAACAACAATAAAGCCACCTGCTGCTTTTAGGGAAGCCTGTGATGAAGCAAGCAATATTCCAGGGAATACCCCACCCAGCAAACAGCACTCACTCATCTGAGACAGCCTCTCCACATAAGGAAACAGCTGAGCATTATTCAGGCTCTCCTGAGCCTGGGATTTTGGCAGCTAGAAAAATGCTCCTGTGTTTCTACTTTATCTTGTTAAGTGGCCCCTTAAAACAGAGAGAGCCATAGGATTAATGGTTATTTTGGTTATCTACCTGAGGGCAATATGCATAGGGAAATGCTCTCAATAACAGGAGAAAGCTCAGCAGCATATTTCAATGAGGCCTGGCTTTGAGGCACAGTGCTAAGATGACCAGATTTACTTCTCAACTAAGATGTAAATAAATGCCAATGATTTAATCCCCAGTGGCTGTTTAGAATAAATCAGCTCCATGCAGCAGGTATGATTTCATTATTCCAAAAAGCCTCAATGGTTTATACTAACACCTAATTCTCATGAGAGCTATCATTAATGATAGGATTTCCTTTACTCCTCAGCGAGAGCCCTGAATGTGCAGGATTTATCTTGCTGGCTCAGTAAGACAAGGGCAGTTCACACACTGTGCTCTCCCTAAATTTTACTACACATGCAGGAAAATTTAGGGGGGGGGAAAAGCTTCTTTTTCTAAATGTTTTACAGTAGACAAATAATGTTCCCAAATATTAATCCTTTCCACTTTAAACTATTTCTCTTTATTTAGACTTCAACTTCTCAATCTTCTTTGAACCACACTTTTCTAAATTTATTGCCTCACCAATGGGCTGGAAATCAGTAATAGACAAAAATTTCCTTTGCCTTCCCTGAAATTTCAAGAAATCTCCCAATGTTGCATGGCAAATGGGCCATGACTTACTGGCCTTCTCACATACCACAAGGGCTGAAGCTGAAAGCTTCAAGCATTGCTGATTCAGCCATGATTGCATTAAAGATTTAGCAATTCAGATACTAATAATTTTCACATTATAGTCTGAGTTGGTTATCTGTTGCTTACATGTAAAATTCCCATCAAATCCATTTCAGAAAGGTCAAAGAAATGGAATAGGATAGGGCTGAGCATTCTGTATTTTAAGATGAGTTTGAAAAATCAGTGTATTTTTTTGGTGACGTTGAAATAATTTCAACCTCTCAAAAGAAGTGCATTTTGCTGTGCTTCAAGACCAGTCATTCATCTCCCATTTGAGCAAACCTGAAAACAAAGCAAGATTCAGCTAGCACGAGCATTTGTGGCACTGTGATCCTGCTAGCTAGCTACAAATCACTTGGTAGAAACAGAACTGCTTGAGGGGCTGCACATATTTTGCTATTTGCTTATTGAAGGTGGTTAAAAAAACTAGTACTGTGCAGAGCCACCTCCTGTGCCCTTGGCTGGCTCTTAGAAGCACCAACACAGACACTGCTCCTGAATTTGGGATAAGAAACAGCTACAAATGCTGTATGGGTAGCACAGAAGACACTGGTAAATGTTTCCCACTCGTGCTCAGCGACAGCAAGGCTGTGCACAGGTCAGACTGGGGCTCTCAATCCAGCAAAGGAAGGATGGAGCGCAATTATAGCAGAGAAAGGAATAATTCACTTGGCTTTTCTGTCAGAGTTGTCCAGAAAACTCATTTGGTGCCTTGGTATTTCAGAGCCCTCATGTCTCACTATCCACTCGTGTATTGGGTGCCTGAGAAGACTCAAAGCAGCGCTCACAGGAATGAGTCTGCAGCAGTGCTACAGATGCAATACATGGATATTTAGCACTGTTAGCACCCTCAAGTTCTGGAAAGAAATTACACACGCACAGGAATGTCCCATCCTGCACTGTCCTCTGATTAGGAGCTGACAGATGTTACAGAGAAACAAAAGCTTGGTGCATTACTGATGCATTATTTTGCTTTATATGTACCTTTGCAATCTCCTATGATTTGCAAGGCTGAGGAGAGTTAGTAATTCTTCCAGTAGGATGTGAAACAAGTAGGAAGTAAATTAGTGCAATTGCTTTACAAATACAAAGCAATCATGAATTTCAACCACCAAGATGCTATGAGACCAGCTGAAACGTGCACACCTATTAAAAAGACAAAATCAGAACCTGCCTGCAGCAATGACAACATGAATTCCCTTACAATCATGCTACTAAAGCAAACTAGCAAATTTTTCCCTAAATCCATAACTCTTACCATAAAACACACAACATGACATCCACAGACATATTTATTTATGTCACGTACTTGAAACAAAGCACATTAAGGTTCATGAAGAGGCTTCCACCAATTCCATGGTGCATGAAATAGAAGCACACAACAATTTGGAAAAGCTGAGCAAGTCATCATTAAATACTGGCCAATACCACAAAAGATTAGGTGTCTTTTGGATGTGCAATAACCATTCAAAATTTAATTACTGATAATCAACTGTGACATCATTTTGGCCTACCAGCATTATTAGAAAGATAAAGAAATAGAGCAGAAAAAAAGTCTGCTTCAAATTAAAAAAAAAAAATCCCCTGGACACTAAAGTTAAATCAACAAGTGGGAAAAAATTATACAATTGAACCACCTGCTTACTTACTTAAAAAATAGGAACATAAAATTACATGAAACTAAGCATTACAGTTATACACACAGAAAAAGCCAAGTTCTGCGCATTTACGTGGAAAACAGTTGTAGGAATAAAAAATGATACAGTTATTTCTAATATTTCAGAGAGTTCAAACTTCACATGAATCAGTTCAGCAGCAAGCCATGACATGTGCAGCACGGTAATGTTACTGCACACGCAGGGCAAGGACACAGGGGCAAAGCAGTGACGTACATGTACAAGTGAATAATTTGTTATTGTTGGTCACTGCAGAGTGGGAATGGCTGGGGCAGAGGCTGCTGAGGCTCCACATCCCCAAGGAAGCTGTGGGGCACAGGCTGCCACACTGCAATGCTGAGAGAAGGAATCAGTCCAGGATCAGAGGGTTAAAAGGCAGCTGTAAATTCAGTTCTGCCTAAAAACAATAAATATAGGATAGATGCAAGACAGAAAAACAGGACTGAATAATAATGGAATGGTGGTAATGGAATAAGACCAGACAGGAAGGTTACTAAAAATAGCTCCGAGTGTTCTCTTCTGAAGATGGTTTCAGATTAAATAATGAAAATCATTGAATAAAAATTCAAATGCTTTTCTGACTGGAAAACAAAGAAGACAACAAAGCAGCGATAGACAACAACATTCCTATTAACTCAGGAGTGAAGAACCACAAATCTGAGGATCATCCCACACCTTTGCAAAATTTCAATCAATGGTCCCTAACTTGTTCACTTACAGTAGCTGAAAAAAAAAAAAAAAAAATATAATAAAGCATTATAAAATTCTAGGAACTTTTAGTAGCAGCTCATTTTGCATTATCTGGATCATAACCTGCTGGGAAAGCATACCATTAATACTCTCCAAATAGGACTGGGTGCTGTTTTATTGCAGGCTGCTGTTCTAATTGTCCTTGCTGCCAGAGCAATCATTCTTATTGGAAAGCACTTAGCCCAAGACTAAATAAGAGACAGTTGCTCTACTAAAAGCTGTGAAAGGCTTCTTTAATACATTTCTTTTAAACAAAGTACTTGGAGGAGCTAATGTGAAGCAGATGTTTTTGAATCACCCCGGAGAATACAAAAATACCTATTTCATCATTATATGAAATAAGATATTACCCAAGGCAAATGCTGGTAATAAAATTTTCCCACAGGATTCCTGTTGATATTATCTTACCCTAAATATTACAATAACTTAATTTTCATAAATGAAGGAAGTACATGAATTTGCTGGAAGGCAACAGTAAGACATTAAAGCATCTTTGAAAAAGTAACAGGTTTCCAACACAGTTTGAAAGTTGCAATGGTTTCCATAACTTCCTTGAAGATCTTCCACAACTTAAATGATTCCAAAACTCAAAAGAAATTCATTTCATATTGCCTAAGAAATGGGGACTGATGTGATCCTATTTACTCCAAAGAAAGTCCCAGAAGTGCCACATCCTATCCCTTCCTCAAGTCTCCTAACTTTGCTGTGATTAAATATAATCAGATAGTGAGATAAAAAAAAAGCTAAAGCTACCTTTAAGGCTGAGCTCTGTGGGAAATCTAATAACAAAGCCTGGCCTGGAGAAGTTGATGTGAAAGGAATAAATCAGCAGTGGTTTGAGGAAGTTCCACATGAGCACTAGTACAGAATGCTACTTTTTTGTTGAAACATGGTAGTTGCAGGTGAGGGAACTGCCCAGCCCGGCAGTTTCTCCATAGGAGCACCAAGAGATGTGGAAATTCTGAGTGGAAGAAGCAGATGCTCCCTGGATAAGCAGCCTGGATAAGCACACAAGCCTGGCAGGAGCTGTGCCATCACGGGAGCCACGAGCAGCACCAGGGGCACAGTGAGCTCACGCTCCTTCAGGTCCTGCTGGGCAGGTCCAGGGCAGCAGACAGCCAAACCCAGGAATCACCCTTTGTGAAGGGACTAGGCACAACAATGAATGACTACACCACCCATTTCAATCAGCTGGAACAGCTTTTGTTTTTTGTGAAAAACGCATGTGTTTTATGATTGGCTTTTCACAAATATTCAAATGAATATTATATGTGTTGTGTTAGAAAGTAATGCTGTGTTAATTCTCTTAAGTAGTGTGTTAAATATAGTTTTAGGTTATAACAAAATGTTAAAATAGAAACTATGCTACGTAGGATACTTTTCTTTAAAGAAAGGACTTGCAGCAAGATAGCAGCCACAGGACACTGAAATCTTTCAGAGAAAGAGAATTTATTGCCCTCTTATCAGGAGAATTGAACTTCTTCCCACCTCAGAGGCGCTGTTAGGATTCAGAGGAAGAAGCTGATGATGACCAGACAGAATCCTGTGTTTGAATGGAATTTATGCATCATGTATGAGGTGTATGAATATGCAACAGGTTATTGTTTTTAAGGGTCAATCCTCTGTTAACGTGGGTCCTTTTTCGGGCTCGTGCTGCTCAGAAAAAGGTACCCGACTGTCTGTAACTCTTTGTATTTATTGTCTCATATTGTCCTAATTCAAATTGTCCAAATTATTATTACTCTAATTGGATTACTATTTTTATAACCATTTTATTACTATTAAACTTTTAACATTTTAAAAACAAGTGATTGGCGTTTTTCACATTTTGTGCTCAGCACTTTGTAAACAAATGACAGTAACTTTGCTGCTCACAGAGGAGCTGGGGTTCTGCACTTGTTTAGTAGGCCCTCATCAGGAAGGAGATTTGGACCAGATTTGAACTTGAATTTTTGTTTAGAAAAAACAGGGAGGAAGTGATTTCTAAGTGCAGCACTGAAGCACAGAGCACAACACCCATATTGCATTGCACCATGTGTAAAGGACACACATCCAGCTCCAGATCCTGACCTGAGCTCTCACACATCACTCCAGTTCCTGCACCTGGAACTCAAACTGTGCATTCTGATCCTCAGAAACCACTGCAGCCAGGGGAAGCCTTCTGAGCATACAAAACTTTCCCTGAGAGCTTTAAAACACCTGAAACCTCTACAGGAGCACTAGAAAAGAAAAACCTTTCCCCCCATTTCCAACAAGCAGAGAAAGAGCTATTGTTAAAATGGCTTAAACACTTAAATGTTCTGTGTCTGGAAGAACTGAAAGGCATCAGCTGGGATATGGTAATGCCAGCATGGAAGAAAATACACAATTGCCAGGTAATTATTTATGATGCAATGTTTTATTATGTGATTTGAGGGGCATTAGTGCAACCCAGAAGAGTGATTGCTGCTATATTGCTGTAGGAAAGTTCATATGACAATCACAGCTTTGTTTTTATTGTTTTCTGCTTGTCAGGAAAAAAAAATCCCCTCTTTTCTTTTAGACATGTTTTTCAGCTGAAAATATGAAAACCAAAAAGAGTCTTCCATTCTGAGATTAATGGCTCTGGATTTTTGAACAAACAATTCTGAATTTTAATCTGAATATCTCAGTGCATTATTTATACGTATGCAATCATTTAAAAAATACTCCCTCACTCCTATGCTAGAACTTTCCTAAAGCCAAGGAAAGCAGTATTTCAGAAAATCACTTAGTACTTCTAATAAAGGGATATTTCCACAATAAACATCCATACAACAACTACAATCACAACAGAAGAGATTGTTTTAAGGAAGTATTTATGTTATAGGGGAAAAAAAATGAAGAAGTTGCCCTTAGAGTTAAATAAGCAAGAAGTTATCTTTTAAGGATGACAGTGCAGTTCATTACAGCAGTCTACAGTCATTTCTCTTGCATACAGAGGTGCTGCTGAGGAGCCAACAGAGAGGCCCTGATCAATTGGACAAACATTTATTTACATTCTTAAACATCAGCTACCTATTGCATTTGATAAAATACCTGCATTTTTACTTCCCTTGGATCTATTTCTCTGAAATACTATGACCCTTGGAATTATTATTTCCACCACATATGAAGACATTAAAATTAGGATGATGCAGGTACCACTGCACTTTCTGTCCTTCCTTTGGAGCTCTAAGCACACCCCATCACCTCATGGAATTGAGGGTACCTGGGTACAGCAAGGCAGTCACAGGATGATTTTAGCCATGCTCATTAAGAGATACAAACAGAGGCATTTAAATCTTTATTTCTCCTGACTAAAGATGAGCATGGAACTTCCACAGTCTGCTGGAAAAGTAGCAAGATTCATAGATACAGTCAAACAGAACTTTGATTTTAGAACTTAATTCTTCAAAATACTCCAAAAGAGCATATGCATTGTGATTACCTTGGGACCTGCTGTGCTACCTCAGAAACAGATGCTAAATTGAGAGCACTAATTACAGAATAAGTGCCCACTAAATCAGACCTGATGCTACAGCACAGTTGCTACTGACATTCCTGCTAGTTTAAAAGAGAAAAGTACGTTCCTAGCAGGCAAATTATATTTTGTGCATCACTTTCTGCCTCTGCATGGCTGAATTCAACACCTTAGCACCACTCACTAGGAATAAAATGCACAAGCAGTGCCACCCCCCTTCCTCCTTGGCTGCTTTACAGCTGGTTTCAGTCAGGGTCACAGGGTGCCCCTTGTACAGTGCATTAGGAAAGGCTACTCTCAAATCAGGATATAATTGAATAACAGCTCTCTGTCAGGTGGTGACAGCTCCCTCAAGTCTCACTTGAAGAGTCAGGAAAACATTATCTCAAATGTCAATGAGAATGAGGAAATAACAATAAAGAAACGACTTGAAATTGTTTCTAAGAAAAAAACCCAAGACACTCATAAAGACTGAAATTCTTAGAATTTTGAGTCACAAAACCTTTTCCTGCGGTCCAGATACATGCACATTGTTTTTCCACTTTTTCTGGTCTAAACAATAATGGCATTTTCTGAACCACTAATTTCACTGACCCTACAGCACAGTTTCTTCCTTTATAAATTGAGCCTAAGGTTTTCCACCACCACAAGGTCAGACAGTAGCTGACAACATTTAATTAGGCAATATGTACTGCAAATGGAAAACACAGATTTAGAGGAGAAAAACCAAGCAGCTACTAAGTATTAGATGAGAAGTCATTCTTTGAGCAGCAGCCAGAATCGTTTCTGTCTTTCCACTAAGCTGTTTTCTGGAAAGCAACATCTTTAAAGTACAGTTACATTGTCGCAGACATCTTTTATAAAAAATCCTTTCTTTAGGGTTTTTCCTCTTGAGAAGCTGAGAGGCCTCAGGAACAAAATGTAAATAATGATTATCTGCTGCTGTGGAATGCAACAAGGAGATCTTTGATTAACCCATGTTAGATGTTTCTAATTAATGGCCAATCACAGCCCAGCTGGCTCAGACAGTCCAAGCCACAAGCCTTTGTTATCATTCCTTCTTTTTCTGTTCTTAGCTAGCCTTTTGAGGAAATCCTTTCTTCTATTCTTTTAGTGTAGTTTTAATATAAAATAGATCATAAAATAATAAATCAAGCCTTCTGAAACATGGAGTCAGATCCTCGTCTCTTCCCTCAACCTGAGACCCCTGTGAACACGGTCACAGTTACATCTCAAAAATCCAACACACAGAGGAAAAATAATGATTAAGAGGGATCACACCTTTCCATCCCACAGATTCCCAAGCTGCTTTACAAAACCAGTCCTACCACTTGAATGAAATGCATTTTCCTATCTAGAAAACTGCACAGCCCAGAGCAACAGAGGAGCAAAATGAAGTTCTGGCAGAGGACACGTGGGCCCTGTGTTTACACACAGCAGGACTGACTGGACTAAGAGGCTTCTAGTAAAAAATACCAAATAAAGGCCCTTCTCCCTTAATTTCTCTATCCAGCCTTTATCACTGATAAACTACTTTCTCTTATGCAAAACTTACCACTAAAGAAGGGCTTCCAATACTTTTTTGAAACAGCTATTTTGCCAGGCCACCTTTGTCTGATGTCCTTGGCTACAGCTGATCTCTCCCCATTTTTCTGCCAGGATGCAGATGGCCAGAGGGAGCATTTGTTAGGAGTCATTCTCAGTAGCACAGCCCTCTGCAGTCAGGCTGTGCTCCTCACAGCAGTTTTCTTCTTGGGCTGAACCTGCCAGTGCTGACACCGGGGGTCTTAGCAGACATCTGTGTAAATTAAGAGACCCAAATTCCTGCTGATTAATGACTTTTTTCTATGAATAAACACAGAATATAATGAGTTAATTAAGGTACACGTTCAATTCACTGGTGTCAGATGCAGCACTCCACATCAGATGCAAGGAAAGAAATCCTCTGGCACCTCAGGACACAGCACACACATCCCAACAGCCTGGGCTTTATCTGGGCAGCAGCTCCACACACACTCCTGCAAACCCCAGAATTAAACTGTGCACAAACTAAATTTATTTAGTTTAGCTCAGTTTAGTTTAGTTCAGTTTAGTGTAGTTTAGATCCATCACATATCCAAACACTTCTCTTCAAATGAACTCCACTCAGTCCTAAAGGTTTGTGACTTCACTGTGCTAGCGCTGAGAATTAATGCGGTAGGGACAAAAAAACCAAAAAACAAACAAAAAAACACAAACAAAACAAAAAAAAACAAAAAACAAACAAACAAAACCAAACAAACAAAAAACCAAAAAAAAAAGCTATCTACTTCTCTGAATACCCATGACCTGAACTGCAAAGGAAGGTTACTGTCAGTCCATTCTAGGTGCTCAGCCTGCTCCAGGAGCTGCTGCCAGCATCTGAAGGTGCAGCTGACAGTGAGGAATCCCAGACAAGCACATCTCTCCTGCACACAGGGCTGAGTGAGCTCTGCAGAGACAGCCTGGGGCACCATCACTGCTGCTCAGGGCTCCTTCCACAGCAGCCTCAGTGCCATTGCCAAAGAAATGCTACAAATTCTACTCCAAATACCATTCCTGACTGTAGGTGTAGAAGTAGAGATTACAAGTGACCTCACCCCTGATAAATCACAGTTGTACTAATTACCAAAGAAGGACACCTTGCCCTTAATGGGTCACAGCTGTGACTGACCCAGGTAAGTGTGACAAAAGGGGTGGGTTGGCCTGGCAGGGGGAGCCTGCAGGAAGAAGGGGCCCTGAGGAAGAAGGATGGAGCTAGAGAGACACAAAGAACAAGACAAAGCAGAGAGTTGCTGCAGATGTGCTGTGAGCTCAGTCTGGCTCTGATGGAGCTGGAGCTGCAGTGATGTTTGAGCTGGGTGTGACTGGCAGTCATGTTCCAGCAGTCAGGGTCTGCCAGAGAAGCCAGAGCAGGAGCTTGCTGCAGTCAGTCAGGACAGAAGAACAAACCAGGACCCTTTTCACGTTGTTAAATGAGAGTCTGTGTCTTGGCTCAAGAGGTCTGCTGCAACACCTGACTATACTCCTTCTATCCTCTTCTGTACTGAAGAACATCATAAACTGTTAAGAACATCTACTCTGAGAAATAAAACCAGGCTCTCTATTAATGGCATTATATCTATGTTGTCCCTCCAGAAAGATAATAATTTGAAAGTCTTTCTAGAGACTGTCATGAGGCACATAAGAAAATACCAGACTGAGTGTCCAGGGCCCCATGTCACTCACATGTAAGCAAAATAATATCGATTTTTAATACTGGTCTATGTCTTTTGTACAAGCCTTAACTCGGGGCTGGAAGTTGTTCACAGCTAGCAGTGCTATGAAAGTCAGAGCCAAGAAGTCCATTTGCCAAATAAAAGCTGAATTTTAAATGCTAGAATGAACAGGAGACCTTAAAACGTTTATAAGCAAGTTTCAGAGAAGCACATTGTCCATTGTCTTGGGATCATTAGGTTAGATTACAGGAGTGCAGGTCATTATTTCTACAAGGCTGATGCTGTAAAACAAAAGGTATCCCCTGCCATGATTGGTCAAAAAGACCAACAGAATCAGTAACTCAATATTAATAGACAGAAAATGGGATAAACTGAGAAAAGGAACAAACCAGAATGTTCACTCTGTAATATCACGAATTTCACCTCCTCAGAGTCACAAAGGCTTTCAGAGCAGAACTCAGCAGGGATTTTTCTCCATTCCTGCAGGCTCTTAAATAAAGAGGTTGTTACTGCAGTGCTCTGCATGGTGGTTCTTGGCTGCTTTTGTCTCACCCTTCTGATCAATAAAGAATGGCCTAAAGAAGCCACATCTCCAGAAAGTTCACATGTATTTCTCCCAACATATTGCACAAGTCACAGTAGCCTATGTAAAAACTGACTCTCATGTAATTTCTGTCTACTAAATAGAAAATGGAAGACTCTTCCAGCATTGTTGACTATTCCACTGCTGATAGCAGGTTTTGAACCATCCTTCTGGAAATGAGATAGTATCAATATAAAAATGCTTAAAAGCATTAATGTAATTGTGTTTCTCTAGTTAATTGGCAGCAGCAGAAAAAATTCTTCTCATAATTATACAAAGTCTGATTTTAATGCCAATACTAGATACAAAACCTTGCAAAACAGCTGCTAGAATTAAAGCCAGTTCAAGTCAGTCTGTTGCTGTCACTGGTCTTGGTATCTTCCAAATGACCAGCTAAAGGTCTATCTTTCCAACACATCTGTACAGCAAATAAATCTCTCTGTCCAGCTTTATTTGTGGCTTCATGTCATACACCTGAAAGACTCCACAGACATTTAATGCCTCCTCAAATTGTGTCCATTCTTTAGTCTTCCCACTCTGTAAGGCAGGGGTCCATCTGTTCCACTAATACTTTTTCTTTACACATTTCTCCAGCTACAAAGAGCTCTTCTCCTGCTGGCTTCCCACTGCTGCCTCACTTCCAGTCCTTCCAATTACACAGTCTCCTCTCTCCCAGAAACACAGAAACTTTCCCCCTGACATAGCCTGTATCTCTCCTTATTCCCAATCACCCTAAATCCTCCTCCTTAAGAAAAGCTGGTATCCTCAAATGAGGTCCTGCCCTTATCTTCTGTAGATATTTGTGCTTGATTTTAGCAAACTGAAGGACTGGCAGTCACTGGAGCAAGAAATGACAGGGATACAAGAGCACACCTGTTTCTAGTCCTTTCCTATCAGCTCTGTCACCCCCTTATCTTTTTCAGAGCCTGGGAGTGGACAAGCCCCAGCACAATTTCCAAGGGTAGCCCACAGAAGGGCCAAAGACCCATGAATGATCTGTGCTCAGTGTGCCCACACTGCAGAGGGCAAAGCACAGCCCTGCACCCAAAGGGGATGGACAGAGCCCTGGAGTGTTGTCTTACAGTGCAAGAGTTCTATTGTCATTACATTGCAAGGGTTCCATATTGCTAGAGCTTTTTGTACCTCCTTGATGTTTCTCATGGGCAGCTCCTCTAAGCACTGACTCTTCCTTGTCCTCACAGCAGCCAACTGACTCCAGTTCCTACCAAGCCACTCTTTTATAACACTCTTCTTATTGGCTACAGCTGTGGCCTGTTAACATCAGGCCTGCTCCTAATCTTTGATAATTAACCCAGCTGCAACTCTTTAGGGGGTAAGATTACTTTCTATACTTCATTTATTTCCTTATGTTCTATCCCCCTACACTGGAGGAATCATCACAGTGACACACAAAGGCTCCATTCCAGCAAGGAAATGAGCAGAATAAGAAACAAAAGTGCAAGTTACATTTCCAGTTTGAAGAGAAAAGCACTCCCCTCAGGCAGCTCCCAGTTTTCCTTGCCCAGCCACGCTTGCACAGCTTGCTCCCACCTTTAACTTCTTTCTTTGCACCAAATCACAGACCCAGCTTCACACCCAACCACCCCAGAGAGATTCTGAGTTCCTGGCAAACCAACTGAATGGCATATTTGACAATTCCCACTGCTCTGTGTAGGGGGAAACAGTATGAAGGTGGTATAGAATGTAATCTTATCCCCCAAAGAGCTGCAGCTGAACCAATTACTAAAGATTAGGAGCAGGCCTGATGTTCACAGGCCACAGCTGTAGCCAATAAGAAGAGTGGTATAAAAGAGTGGATTGGTGGGATCAGGTGTCAGGTGGATGCTGCAAGGACCAGGAACAGTCAGTGCTTAGAGGAACTGCCCACAAGAAACATCGAGGAGGTACTAAACTCTGAGGATATGGAATCCTTGCACTATAATGATAATGGAACTGTTGATACAGAAGACAACAGCTCTGGATGCACACTGTTCTCTCCAGCACAGCCCTCTGGGCTCCCCACTGCAAGCCCCAGGTACCACAGCAAAATAAAGCAACCACCAAGTGCTGCTCCTATTCACCAGATGAACTTCTCATGAACTGAAACACGAATGAACCGAACTCAGGGAACAACTATTTTTATAGACAGGAAATTATCATAATCCTCAGTAACAAAATAAGGATTACCCTTAATTAATGCATATTTTGTGCTAAGCACACAATGCCTTTACATGTCAAATGCCTTTTTAGCAGTATTGAGAATGAGATCCTGACTGGATGAAGGCAGAATTATAAAGAAAAAAAAAAATCACAAACCTTAATCTTTAAAGAGCATTACTGCTTCCTAAATCCTAGTCTGGGCTAATAAATCCTTTTATAATTTCAAATCTAATTTCTGTAAATACCTTATGAAAAGGTATTTGAAAATATAAGAATATGCTTTTTATAGTTGTACAAAACAATTGAACGCATTTGCTTACTCAATCTTGTTATCTTCTAGCAAAAGAGAAGGAAAATCTGTAAAGAAAATACTTCATAAAAGGCCTTTTGATATTCTCATATCCCCAAATTACCAAAGCTTCTGAAAGAACTGCACACTACTTATTTATAAGAAGGAACATATACAAAACCAGACAAAGGTTTTTTGCTAGAAATTAACAGAAATCAGTAGCCATCAGCCATGATGTACAAATTCCTTATCCAGCAATGCTGGAAAGATAGCTACAGTCTCAAAAATGACTTAACATCACATCATTTTAACCAACAGAATCCTTCACAGCTTTCTCCTTTTGGTGATGAAACAGATTATTTGTATTTTTCAGATCCTCTTGATCAAGAATCAATTTAATTTGAGGGGTGGGGGAAATTGGGTTTTGTTCTGCCCCAGGTACCATCATAATACACATTAATCATGTTCCTATTGCAGTAGTAAATTAAATTTTTGTCTACTCTGTTGGATTTTCACAAATGTAATTAAAGGTAGGATTTTTGAGCACTAAAAGTTATGATGGATTTCATAATGACATTTTAAGGAAAAATACATATTTATGCCTTTTTATTTCCACATGAAGAAACTTTATTTTGGAATCCATGCAGGCTCAAAAAATCAATTTTGAAATAGGCCTCCAAAGAGGCATCATTCTTTAATCCTCAGTGGTTTTGTATTAATGGTGGTGTCAGAATGGAGAAGATGCTCTCAAGTTCCATTTCCTCGGCCCCTCTCTGAGAGAGGAAGAGAGAGATGAGTTTTTCTAATGAAGGGATATTTAGATGCCTTCTCTAACTGAGAAAACAAAGTTTTTCCCAGGCAGCTAGAACAGAGAGGCCCAATATCCCTGAGTAAAGAAAAAAGATATATTTTGGAGTAGGTCTCCAAGATAGAGTGGGGCAGCTGAGAACTCAAATTGAATTTAAGGACAAAGGAATTGATGCTGAATCCTCATGACCATGGTGAGCTCCTTTAACTGCCTGGACAAGTTTAATGGGGAGAGAGAGGGAGGCTGCTAAACCCAACACTTCTCTGACATCCGTCCCCCATGGAACTGGAGTCCCTCTGGCAGATCCTGTGGCCCATTCAGAGAAACTCAGCTCCTCAGAGTGAGAAGGAAGGCATTTAAACACATTCTTGAAGAGCAAATTATATCCTTTCTTTCTCCAAAATTAATGTGAAAACTTTCAAAAGGCTTCAAAAATCGATATCTGCTCCAAGCCTCGGAGTACAATAGTGGGATAGAGCTGAAAAAGAGGAAAGAGCAGGCACAGAAGAAAACTAAAGAGCAGAAAAATGCAAATGAGTGCTCAACTTTTTATCCGAAGTGTGCAGGTAAGACTCAAGCAGCTAAAACAAAAGCAAGGTATGTAAGTTCTACAGCCCATGGCACAGGGAAATAGGAATGGAGATAATGTAAGGAAGCCTCTAAGAACTTAATACAGAACCATCAGACTGTTAAATAAAAATGGAAATATAAAAATGTGTCAAGTGCAGCAGATGAAACGACAGAAATCTCAGAATAATTTAAGAAAGACTGAAGTTGCCTAGAGGGCAGGGAAATCTCAGTCTATCTGACAAAGTTAATAGGTTAATTAGCCCTTAAGAGGCTTGTGCAGGATGTTTCTCTCCCAGTTTAAGGGCACCCATGATGGCTGGGAGCAGACCAGGTTGGGCAGTGTTTAGGACAAGGCAGCTGATATTGAAGGGCTGGCTTGGAAGTCACTACATTTTTTTAATCCATTCTTTTAAAGATGAATAATCTTTAAGGTAAGTCTGGAAATTCAGTAAAGCACCAGAAGGCCAGGAGGCCACAGAGGCAAACATTAATACAAAAGACTATTTATGTCATAGAAGAAGCACTGCTTTATGTTCAGAGCTATCACTGGTATTAAAAACAGGTTCTTAATACAGAGCACCATGTAGGCAATGCTCCTTACACTATAACAACTACAGAGCCCTTGGTTAATAAAATTTTAAATAAAATACAAGGATAATATGCATACCAAAGGAGGTAATGCATTTACAGTCAAGTGATAAAAGTGTAAATACAAGGCTTCAATGCAATTAGGAACATAGCATTCTATTATTCTTTGCAAAAAGCATTACATTACTAGGGTTAGGGCTTGTTTCTAGCATTCTTTTTTTCTTCAAGTATAACAAAAAAAAAAAAATGAAACATATTGAATACTTGCCCCTCCTCCATCCCCTCCACACAAAACTTCACACTGAAAGAGGCACTTCTGTTTACAATGAAAACACAGTAGGGAAAATGCCTCTTGCACATGCTCATGAACAAAACAGATGAAGTTATTTTAAAGCCTCTTCTAGATCATATAAATGAAAGAGAATTGAAATTCGGAATGAAAGCTTCTCAGATTTGACTGAAGCAGTGCTCAGGACATGCAGTGGTCGAGGGGAGATCCCCAGGCAAGGGGCTCCTCTGATCTCAGCATCCTCTGAGCAGCCTGCTCACAGAGAGCAAACACTGCCACGCTTCACTCTGCTCCCACTTTGGCTACCAAAATCTCTGTATTGACAGACCATTTGTTCATTAAAGTGTACTTTGGAATTCCTGGAATAACACTTCTGGGTAAAAAAAAAAAAAAGGCCCTATCTATACCCTAGGATAGGAACCTTAACTACTTTCAATTTAATAAAGCTAACATTAAAAATTAAGTGCTTTGTTTACACACAGATGGCAAGAGAGATCATATACCCAGTAGAATTCTCTGATTTTTAAAAGAAAAAGCAAAAGACAGAAAAATTAAAATAATCTATCTTGAGAAGACAATGTATGGGCAAGCCAGTTAAAGAAAGTCACCCAAAGGAAAGCTTGAACAATTTCAACAGAAAGCAGAAGGTAAAATCTTGTAGTTTTGCAGCTGGATCACTTAAAATATCTAAAGCACAAACATTATGAGAAAGGACAAAAGAGAAAAATGGAAACGAGTGTTTCCTGCGAGATGAAATCATGCTCCAGCACAGAATTAGCATAAAGCTCTCATGCAGCCCAGCAAAAAAATTCTGCCCAGCCCTCAGAGCACTGTGATTCATTCCCATTCAGCATCCCAGGCATCCTCAAGGAGCACAGGACTCTTTCAGCAGAGCCAAACATTACCCCAACTTTATTTCCACTGGAGTTAACAACCACTGATCTGAGCAGTGGGACAGCAGTAACCAAACCCTGAAAATCCTAGACCTGGCTGGGGGGAAAGCAAAGGCACATAACCTTTCTCAATATTCTTATTGAATTCTCTCCACTCTCTAAAAACCTCCCAAGCTCCACCAGAAGCTGCAGCTCTCAGAAGAGATGTGCCATCCCTACAGCAGAGGCACAGCTTGGAGCTTTGTCCTGGCTGTGTGTCTGGAAAGAACCACTTCCACCACAGATCCACCGAGGGGATTTTGAAGCTTTATTCATGAGAGTTGGAAAGCCAGCTAAGACATGGCTGCTTCTCCATTCTAATCACTATCCTTACTAAAACACAATAAAAAGACTGGCAAATGTTCAGTCAATAATCAAGAGAACGCCTGACATTTCAGCTGGAATAAATAATACATAAAATGATGTTGGTTTACTTTCTGAAGGAGAAGAAACAGTAAAAGGGATTGTCCATCAAGCTTAAAGAGAGGCTTAGCAACAGATGTATAGAAAAAATTTCACAGAGTAAAAGACAATATTTGCCCAGAACAAGTAATACTGACCTGGACATAAGCATCTCAAATGGATAAAAATCACTTCCACATAAGGAAAAAATGCATCAATTCTTCTTTAGTGGAAGAAGGGTGCACATACTGCCTGTGGACTATCCTGGGTTGGAGGGATTCTGCTGTTGTCACAGCTCAAATGATGTTTCTTCTCACCAGCCACAGGACAACTGCAAGCTCTGGTCCTTGGGTCATTCAGATCTCATTCAGCCTCTGTGGTTTGCATTAACAAATAACTTACTCATTTGGGGCTGAGGACAGGGAGTGTTTAATCCAGCTATGACCCAGACACAGGCACAACCCTCAGGAGTTGTAAAAAACAACAAGTATACACTGAATTACACTTCCCTATGGTTAAAAGTTCCAATAGAGCCAAATACAGTTGCACAGATCTGTGTGTGAGATTTCATTGCAGGAACAAGTTTGAAGCAATGGAAAAAAAAAACTAAGCACTATTTCAGAACAAAACAACAGCAACCTGAGTGGGCATTCAAGTACAATGAAACCTGGCATGCTCAGGAAAGTGGTTATTTGCCAAAACCTTTCTGCCAGTACTTAATTAAGCTTTTTTCAAACTTTGGCATTTTAATTTCATATTCTATGTATTGCAAATTAAAGAAAAAAATAGGTAAAAAAAAAAAAAGAATGCATTTTAGAGGAGTGGCTGGAAAAAGGTTGGCAGATGCACAGTGTAAGGCAGGAAAAGATACCAGAAATACCTGACATGACCTTGAAGACAGTGGCAGCTGACAGGATGCTGCCTATGAGAGAATGAAACAACCTTCTAAATAAAACTGTCATAATAATAATAAAATAATAAAATTAAGTGGATTAGTGGGAAGAAATTCAAGTAACTGAGCAACACACCTATCCATTTATATCTTCCCCATGAGCTGTAGGGAAAAAAACCTGTAAGATTTCTCTATTCACTCTTTACTATTCAATTTGGGTGCCTCAGGTCAGTGGCCATTCCAAAGACATTATGAGGGAGGCAGGGAACAGGAGAAACAGCAGCAGCCTGGAAAATGCAGGAGTGGCCTCTCAAATAGAGCAATGATTTCCTTCGGTGAGTGAGGAGACAGCAAGGTTCAGACAATTGCTTCAGTTGGGAAAAAGATCACTGAGTGCAGCTGCTGCCCCAGCTCTGCCAACCCCCCCTGTACCCAGGTGCCACATCCACATGGCTTTTAAACCCCTCCAGGGCTGGGGACTCACCACTGCCTCCCTTCCAGGGTGGGAATTGTCCCTGACTGTGGCACTCACATTCTCTGAACAGACATCATTCTCTCTCCCAGGATTTTTCCTGGGGAAGGCAGTGAGAAAGCTCCGAGAGAGAAGAAAACAATTCTCATCTCTACTTGCTGCCCCTGTTGTTTGGCACATGTGGAATGTGTTATGGGGATTGTTTGTTTGAGGATGGTTGTTTGGACTGATTGGCCAATGGGGTCAAAGCTGTGTCGTGACTGTCAGAAAGGGTCACAGGTTTTTCCTTAGTGTAATTTAGTTTAGTATAAAATAGTATTAATGCAATATAGTATAGCTTAATAAAGCATTTCTTCAGCCTGCTGAGACCACTGGAGTCACTGCATGTTATTCCCCAGGTGGGGGTGGCTCCTGTACCACATCCAACAGCCAGTCTAAACCTCCCCTGGCTCAACCTGGAGCCATTTCCTCTTGTCCTAACGTGACAGACAATTTGTGCAAAACACAAGCCATCAACTATTATAAATTCAAGAAAAAGGGCTTTCAGTGACCTTGCTTTTCTTATCCAGATTTTTGGTTTTGTCCAAGCTGCATCAAAGATGTGCAGCCCTCTCTTTCTTCATCCAGGGAATAAAATAAATTTTAGTTGAGAACTGTAAACAAAGCATTAATCTTCCAAAATATGTGTGAAATACTCAATAGCTGTATGTCCGTTATGAGCCCTCTACATAATACTTCGCATTACTTTTTATTTTTCTGATTTAAGAAGAGATTAAAAAAAAACAATTGCTCTATGGTACCTTAGAAGGTATTCTGCAATATAAATCCCCCATATGCTGTATCTTAGTTATTCAGACAGACCTTACAGAAACTAATAACTCACTCATTTGAATGTATAGTCTATAAAATATAGGAATATAAAGCCTATGAGAACGTGCCCTTGAATAATAACTGCAAGTAGTGTGTAAGCAGCACAGCCAGGGGAGAGCTCAGCGTTTGTCACTGCAAGGATTGCAGCTCAGCTGGAAATTCCCAACCTCACTCCAGAACAGGCACTTGCAGCTTGGTGGAGCAGCTCCAGAGCAGGCACCCAGTGCTGCTGAGCTGCCCTGCAGCATCCCAGGAGCCCTCAGGGAGCTGCAGGCAGGGAATGCCTCCAGGGAGAATGGCAGCAGCACAGGAGAGGCTGTCAGCACAGCACAGTCCTGGCCTGAAACACCCAAACCAGCTTCCACACACAGAGCAAGCGCTGAGAGCTCACCTCAGCTGCAAAGGTGGATGTAGGGTTCAGGTCCTTGTTTGGGCAGTTATCCTGCTGGGTTTGGAGCTGCACCAGAGCTCACAGACACTGCCCACATCCTGCAGGAGCTGCAGCAACAAAAGGGACAGCACAGGGCAGGGACACAGAGCCAGAGGCTGCTGCAGGAAACAGCATCTCCACATCCCCACTGCTGCTGCTGCTGCAGGAAACAGCATCTCCACATCCCCACTGCTGCTGCTGCTGCAGGAAACAGCATCTCCACATCCCACAGCAGCTCTTCCTCACCTCTCACCAGCCTGGGAAGGGAGCTGACTCGTCCAGCTAATGTTCTGCTCACAAGAAATGTCAAAGAGCCAAAAGAAAAGCAAGATAAACCTATGTGGAAGTCATTTTTCCCCGTCACTTGTTCATTTCCCTTTCCACAAAAACAGATCTAGTTTCAGATGCTTATTGCTCAGCTGGTTTACAACTTGGGTAACTTGTTTTCTTAAGCCTTACTAAGGCTGAGATAAATACAGGACTTCAGGTCTTTTGCTTTGCATTGACAGAGTGTTATAATGTACATTTTCTCTGCATCCCCAGATAAGTATTAAAGATCCCTGAATTAAGGGAACACCAGCTTGTAGTCTTTAATATTAATAAAGCTAATTAGGCAGAAACAAGACTAACTTAGAGCACATTAAGGGGAAAAAAGGCATTGCTGGCATATTTTATCTGAAAATCCAAGCTAACATTTCTCATTCTGTGTGAAAAGCTTCTTTTCATGTGTATGTTCAGGGACTTTAGTAGCAGAATATTGCAAATGCAGTAAAGACAGTGATAAATTTGCAAGGACAAGCCAAGAGCAATCTAATTGTGTTGTTTCAACCAAAGCCAGCTCAATGACTAAGCTCTCTAAGGACATGGAATATAAAACCTTTTTTTATTTAACGACTGCTATTCAATTTCTGCCACTGTTGGTCACCTGAGGAAATCCCAAACCATGCAAGATTTCCCCTTCTGGAGACAATGAATAACAATATGAGTCTTACCTCCCCAACACAGAAACTGCAACAGTACTGAATGAAGATATGTCCAAATCTGGCTAAGGAAACAGAAGGGTTTGTTATTTCTGCTTGTTTGGGGTCAGGTTCAGGTACAGACAGTGCCCTGTATCCAAACACGACAGGTGAGAAGGTCCTGGATCAGAGCAGCACCTGCTGCTCCTCACAGGATGTTCTGGTCCCAGCTCCTCTCGACGCTTTAGACGTTCTTGTTAGGGCGCTGGTTTTCTTCATGGGAGTTCTGGTCCCAGCTCACGGTTTCACGGGATGCTCTTCTTATGGGATGTTCTGGTCCCAGCTCCTCACGGGACGCTCTTCACGGGCGTTCTGGTCCCAGCTCCTCACGGGATGCTCTTCACGGGATGTTCTGGTCCCAGCTCCTCACGGGATGCTCTTCACGGGACGTTCTGGTCCCAGCTCCTCACGGGACGCTCTTCACGGGATGTTCTGGTCCCAGCTCCTCACGGGACGCTCTTCACGGGACGTTCTGGTCCCAGCTCCTCACGGGACGCTCTTCACGGGACGTTCTGGTCCCAGCTCCTCACGGGATGAGGACGTTCTGGGCTAGGCTCTTCAGTCTCCGCTAGTTTGTTTTTTTACGCTGTGTACGCTCTTCTTTGTTCGTTAGCCTTTTCTTTTACGGGCGTTTTGTCCCAGCCTCAGCTTTCACGGAGTTTAGCTTTGTTCTTCGCTCCTCTTTTTTTATCTTAGTTTGGTCCCATGTTTCCTCTTTGTTTTTCGTTATTTTAGTTTTGGAGTTCTTCACGGGATGTTCTGTCCCCAGCTCCTCAGGAACCACCCTGGCTTACCAACAGATTCATGCTCCAAGAGGGCTAAAAGTGTCTATTGCATATAATCTTTATTACTTGATACTTTTCCACAGTAAGGAGGATGCCTCATTATAGGATGACTTAATCTCAACTGTTAATTAGCCATTCATTAGAATCACTATGCAAATCCAATAATACATTACACAAGGCTGAGATTTTTCAAAACCTACTCGTGTTCACAGTTCAAAGTACCATTAATTAGCAAGTACATCCCATTATTTACATAGGGTTAGGGAATGTGCAAAGTAATTTTTCCTTAATACATTCTCCCAGCTTCTTTGCTTTAAGAAATCTATCAAATGTTAATTGCTATGTTTTGTGTATACCAGACTGCTCAGGAACACTGAATGCGCTCTGAGAATTTCATCAGTCTTTAGTTCTCTTTAGTTCTTTCTCAACTCTGCAAACGTATTTTATAATTTTTCCAAAATAGCCTTTTCTTCTGAATTCCACAATGCAATGAAATGTGACATTACAGATAACACACAAATTATTGCTCTCTTACACAACAATTTACAGAACTGTACCTTTACTTTTCTGTCCTCATAAATGACAGTTCTTCATTTTTTGTGTCGCTTGTCCACATCACTCATGTTTTATCCCTGCTTTAAAACTGATTGCTTCATCAAAGGATCTGTGTCCAACTCCAATGATATTTAAGGAAAGAAAAAAAGCACCAAGTACCAATTTTTTTTTAGTGTAGAGGATCCTCTCATCTACTACTACAATTCTGTCCCATCTCAGATTTCATTACAAAATTTTCTCTTTTCCAGGAGAACAAAAAGCTTTTCAGAACCACTTATGGACTAAGTCAGAAAGGTTTATTTCCCAAAACAGAAGGAATTCAACAATCTGACATGAATTTGCACATGACAAGTTTGCAGCTGTGAAAATGGACTGCAAGTCTCATAATTAACCTAATTTGTCAAAACTCTAGTTTCAGGTTTTATCTAAAACACTTTTTAGAATTATAGACACACACAGAGCACACACAAGGAATTCCTGTTGTTTCTTCCTGCATCTGATGCTCCAGTCCTACATCCAACACCTGGCAGTCAGATACTATTCATTTTTCATGCCTTGTCCACACTTTTATTGATTCTGAAATAATGGACTTCATTTATGTTTACTCCTAATTCTACAACAGAGTAAACAAAGAGATGTAAAGCCCACACCTAACAAAAGCTTTGTTCACCACTGGTTATTGGTGTTTGAAAACAATTATAAAACGTTGATGATCTCTTGTGCTAGTATTAAACAAACACCATCAAATGATTTTATCTGAAGTTAAACAGCCTCTAGGAAAAAATTGCTCCTGATTCTTCTGTGACAGTCCAGCAGGGTTCATAACACTGCTGCTACCAGACAAACTGGTAGGTGGCAAAAGAGTGCAGCAGCATGTAGGGATGCATTTATTATCCCTGAGTTCACTGGTGCTGTGCACCAGGAATTGCCTCTGGCCTGTGCAAATCACAGATCCCATTTCCCAGTTCAGGGAAGGCTGCAGAAGAAACTATGATGGGATCTCCAAATTGACTGATGTAAATTCCAGCTCTTAAAAAACTGAATTTGGGGAATTTTTTTAGAGGAAAAATTATCACATGAAAATGGGAAACACACAGAGTTTGGCTTATTTTACAACTGAAAGAATGGATATTTCCCATTTTACATCGTCATTCAGAAATGAATAATCACAAAAGAAATCAACCTATTGTGGACACCTGTAATCATTTCTACAGCAAGCTACTACACTTCAAATGGCCACACCCATGGAAATGAGATAAAATGGGGAGAAAAAATATTTACATAACTATAGGACAGAATACGGAACATATATACATAACCTATATGAAAGTGTAGAAAAAGAAAAATTGGCAAGCCATCGAGCAGCATCACTACAGGGATCTTCCCTACAAGGAGGAACTCACAACTCTGGTGTTGGTATTTCATCACCCATCAAAAAACAAGAACTAGGGGCCGGGGGGTGACAAAAACCCAAAAACATCAACAACAACAAAAACACACACACAAAAAACCTCCAAACCCAAACCAGGAATAAAAAAGGTAGAGTTTGTATCTGTATCCTTGGTATCTCTTCCAAGAGGTGCTCTAGGAGAATGTTTCTCTCCAGGTACAACAGGAGCTGCACAGTGCACACAGAGCTCACACAGGAATTCTGAGAGGAACCTGTCCTGTGTTCACTTCCACAGCAAACAAATGAATGAGGGGCTTCCTCTGCAACTGTGGGTGTTAAAAAATTAGAACAAGTCTCATTGCTGCAGCAAAACTGGATTGCAGCGGTTGGCAGAGTAATAAAAACCTTCCAATGACATGATCAGATCACAGAGAAATGCCTGTCCACTGCAGCCTGGCCAGCCTCTGCAGTCACTGCACATGTCCCACCCAGACTCCTTTTTCATTCTGCTGACTGCTAAAGCAAATGCTCATTTTGGCTACAAATCTCTCCATCAGTTATCTGAGGGTACTCTACTTGACTACAGTCTCAAGAGGATTTTAAAAAATATCCATATTATACAAGGCAGCACCAGAAAAAAACTTCTTTATCAGGTCACCTAATGAACTTGAGGGATGCTGTTCTTGAAGAAAGTGTAACTTGACTGAACAGCACCAAAATAAAATCCAGCCAAACATTCCAATTACTCTTAAAAAGACTCAAATCTGCGCTTCAGAAAAAGCTTTCTTTATGAAGGTAAGTAAAGCTAATTTGGCAAATGCCAGAACACCATTTCAAAGTGTGAACTGTGTTCCCTTTATTAGTCTCCCTAACCTCACTAAGCATTTATGTTTCTTTCCATATCTAAATTAGAATTCAAGTGCAAGACGTTCACTTCTCAGTATTGCCTCATGCTTCCCTAGGAGAAAAAGAAACAGTAACAGAATGTACCATTCCATAATAGAACAAAATAGCTATTAATAGCTAGTAATAATAACTTTTGTTCAAAATATGGTAAATACATTACTGATAACAAGCTCTACCAATTAGCAAAATTTCACTTTACTCAGGGATTTCATTTCACAACTTCACCTCCATTGTTTTTTTATTCTCATGGTACAGAGTCCTCAGAGTCATGGTCATTTCAGAAGGGAAAGTAGCTTTGAAGACACCAACTTCATAATGTCAGCTGCTGGTGTCAGCCCAAAGGTTATGACAATCAAAATAAATTCCAGAATTCCACTATTTGTTTGCAGGAAACATCCAAACCAAACTCAACAATTCAAACATCATGCCCTGCATTGGAGCTGATTAAAATAAAATTGATTAAACTAGGAAAAAAAGTGGGAACTGTCCCTTCCAAAGCAGATTTAGGAACACGCCGTCACACTGGATTTATGTTTCAGACTGTTATTGTGCCTGCAAGTTATACTGAGATGCAATTTTGCTTTATGATAACTCTCACTAATCTCAAATTTAACGTTTTAGGCTCTTTTTGATCATGAGTTCTTGGGAAGATTTAAACCGCAAAACCCAGTCTTCATTCAATGGTCTGAGTTCCTTTTCTGTCTCTGAACTGTTGCTGGGGGAGTTCATCCCTTGATTGCTCACCAAGAGCTGCAGCCCACACACTGCTGGAATTGCCACTGACTGAGTTCCTGGGAGCTCCTCCCTGTTTGGCCTCAGCTGGACCTGTCCGTGCTATAACCGAGCAGCCAAAAGTTCCTAAAACCGCTGATCCTCTCAATGCCAGGGCTGCACAGCTGGGCACAGCTGTGTGACAGCAAGGCTCCTGCTATGTCTCTTATTTCTTTTCATTTCTGGGTTTTTTATACTCTGCATTTCCCAGCTACTGACATAACTCATCAGTAATTTTCCCAAAGACAGGGAGACACCTCAGGTATTAAATAATGATGAAAGTTGGAAAATTTACGCCGGCAAAATAACCTTTAACAAAGAGCTCAGGGAGCCATTTGTGAACAGGGGTTTCAGTGTCTAGCAACTAACACACATGTAGAGGTGAATTACAATAAATCCATTACTCTTTTCCACAGCACCCTGGCAGGAACAGCAAATAAGCATAGTTAATATGCAGTTTTATGATACATTTCAAAAGAATTCCAAATGAGCCCACACTCAACATTAACCAAACTCCATAGGCAGAGCTAACCTTATGAAAATACTTTTTTTTTTGCCACCATATAATAAAGAATAAAACTTGTAGTGAACATTAATCTTTCACCTCTGTTAAATCTTTCATCATGCAAAAGGCATTAACACCTAGAAGTTAGGGTCGCACACTGAAGCAAAACAGACACAAAAATATTTCAGAAAGACTGATTTGTTTCAAAATCCATCAAATTAGAAACAAATATTACTAATTAGTAATTTAGAAAATGTTTTATTTGGGGAAGTAAATGAGGGTCTTAACTGAACACTGGCGGATTATTTTAAATAAAGCATTTTTGCCCTCAGAAATGCAGCTCTTGCATTCAGAATTAAAAACACATAAGCCACATGTTCTCCTAAAGACCAAGAAGTGAGAAAGGATTTGTCACAGTTCCAGTGGCTGTACACTGCCAGTGTGTTCAGTGCAAGGTTTGTATACACAAGATTTATTTCCACCCTTCCTTGTCCTCCTCCCCCATCAATCCCCCTGCCACTCTAAGATATGACACCCCTTCTTTCTGAAACACAGAGTGGCTTCAGCTCTGAGCAGAGGGAAGGGCTCATTCCTGCTCTAGGAAGGGAAACAGAAGGTCCATAACCTTTCCAACACTGTACATACAGGGGAACAAAATCTAAGTCAACTTAACTTCAGGTTTTGACCCTATCTCCCACTCATGCCTACCTTAAGCTGATCAAATAGAAACAGAGCTGCTGTGAACCTCTCTAGATCAGTAAAATAAATCAGGGCAGGGTCACCTAGCAGTCTCTTTGTCATCCAGGCAAGCTCTCCTTGCAGTTCAGCGTCTATCCCAACAGACCTGGCTCCCTGAAGATCCAATTTTCCACAATTGCCATTGCATTTTCATTTGGCCCTTGCCTGTTCTAGGTTTTAAAAGAACCAGTTTTATCACACAGTGCCCAGGACTTAGAAGACTATAACAACAACCCCGCTCCCTCATGAGATCAATCACACTAACACTGAAATCAAACACTTGAGAAATGAAAGCAAGTTCTTCAGATCCCTTCAGATTCGAGTTTCAATTCCCAAATCCCTGTAATTGAAACCCAAACACTGGTAATTGAAATCCAAACACCATCTAAACATATTTAAAGGCAAAACACCTTGGGCAAATTCAAAAGAGCAGTCCCTGGTGCCAGTGCTGCTTCACACTGTTCAGTTGTTTGGATTCTCTTCCTCTTCAGGCCACTTTTCACAATGCTCCTCCACCAATGTTTATCAGAAGAACAGTAGGTACAGAAGTATTAAATGGTTATTGAAGTTTAACTCCAACAACTTAGTGGAAGGAATGTTCTCCTAAAAAAGTGCTCAGTACCAAGATTAGGGATGGCCTCCCCAGCTTGGCTAGGGAGCCATTCATGAAACCAAAGGGCACCCAGGGCCAGCTCCTGATAAATCCCCATCTCACAGCCAAGGAGCTGAGGAGTCACTTCTGCTGGCATCCCTCCCACCCCAATGATCATCAACACCTAAATTACAGACCAATCTAAATTAGAGGCTGAATGCAACTTTATACAACTCATCCTGGTAACATTAAGACATGTAATAGTTGTGCTTTTTCCCTTGAGTCAAGTGTGACCGTGTTCACAGGGGTCCGAGGATGAGGGAAGAGATGAGGATCTGACTCCATGTTTCAGAAGGCTTGATTGATTATTTTACAATATATATTATATTAAAACTATACTAAAAGAATAGAAGAAAGGATTTCATCAGAAGGCTAGCTAAGAATAGAAAAAGAAAGAATGAATAACAAAGGCTTGTGTCCTGGATAGAGAGTCCAAGCCAGCTGACTGTGATTGGCCATTAATTAGAAACAACCACATGAGACCAATCACAGATGCACCTGTTGCATTCCACAGCAGCAGATAACCATTGTTTACATTTTGTTCCTGAGGCCTCTCAGCTTCTCAGGAGGAAAAATCCTAAGGAAAGGATTTTTCAGAAAATGTGTCTGCAACATCAAGAAAGCTGTTTGAGTTTTTCCTACTGCGCCACCCAGTAAAAGCAACAAAAGATACTGGAGAGAACAAGAGTTGTGGTGTAACTATCAGTGATGCTGTACAAGTATCAGAACTAAAGGTTTTGTCCTAGCATGGGAGTTTCATGGTGACAGTGGCTGGAAGGACTAATCCAGCAATCTTCCAAAAAGCTCATTTTCCCTCCTGCAACTTACATAATAATATTTATGCTTCTTCCTTAAAGAACCTCAAAACCAGAAATGAAATCTACAGGATGCCTTGGCCATCTACACAAAAGTTAACTCCATCTCCTCTGAAATAAAATTTTGCAGATTAATACTCACTCATCATTTGTTTGCCATCACCTGGTTATAGCCCCTTCACAACTTGCAGCAGTGTGAGAGGAAATAATAGGTCAGATATACCCAAACTGACAGCACTGATGTTCAGCCCCTTAGAGAAAATGTAATCACATTCTTAAGAATATTCTTAAAATTAACAGAATTAGTTTAGAAGATTAAGTTTTAAAATTTTAATCAAAATTACAGAAATAATTTCCACTGGCATATTTCCAGAAAGAGACCTCGATTCTGCCTTAATGACTGAATTCTGCCACAAGAGCCAGAAGCACTCTGAAGGCTTATTTCAGTCTCCCATTCTGCTGAGTAATTATAACAGCCAAGATTTGTAAATTATGCTCTTATTAACACTTAAAACTGTTGATGGAATACAGAAAACGAAACAGCAAAAAATTATATGGGCTGCTTGTGAATAGACTGGGAGGTGAGATCAGTGGTGTTGGCCCACAGGCTCTTCTCCTGCTGGAGTGATCTCCAACACTCATCCAGGATTTGAACAGGCTCCTTCTGCCCTTTCCTCCCAGGGAACACTTCTGTCTCTCACATCTGAAGTTGTTTATTCAGCTCAGCAATCAAAGCTGCACTCACAAATGTGGCTCCAAAGGTCAAAGACAGTCCAAAGCTGTGTTTCTCCAGCTCAGGTCACTCTTGCTGTTCTTATATTGTGATCAAGGACAGAAAAGTTTCCTCTCATGAAAGAATGAGAACCAGTTAATGTCATCACTGGCAGCAGTACCAGATGTAGGACAAATAGCAAACAGTAGCACTTTATGAAATGTGACATTTACCTCTCTTCCCAAAGATCATTTCTGGTGGTAAAGAAATATTTGGAATCAAGTTACCTTCTTACGCCACATAAACAAAACTGGAATAAACTGAAATTTTTCTCATTTAAAGAAAATATTGATCAACATTACATGAAAATATTTCCACATTGTAGTTCATGTGGTCTCTCACACAATCTGTTACCTAGAGCACTTCAATTTGTTTGCCCTTGATTATAAATTACAAACAAGCAGTTCATGTGAACTAAGTTCTCCTTCCTTCTCAGAGAAGATCAGCCGGAATAATTAATTACTGAAAACCTATCCCAGTTGTATGTGCAGCAGTAACAGACTGGGAAAATTCAAAATTTTTCAAACTCACTATTTCATAATCTAGTCTCAAGCCAGAATCCAACTCTACTTACTGTAGCTGTCAAAAAGAATGATTTGTTCCATCTTCTCTAGATGAGCCTTTCTCTCTTTATAAATATTGATTAGAGAAGTAGCTTAGAGACAATTTCTAGCCAGCTCAAGCTCATAAAATGGGTTCCTGCTGCAGTGTGTGCTGCCTAGGACTGCATGCCATATGCAGCTTTGGCTGCACAAGGCTCAGCAGGCACGGCCAGGATCTGCAAGAGAAGCCATTGGAAGGGCAGGAGAGCAGCCCTGACTGACTCCAGCACTGAAGTTCTCAGCTGCACAGACCTGGTCCCTTGAGGAATGCTGGATTCCATGGGCAAGCCCAGCCAGCACCCAGCCCAGCAGGCAGCGGCTGTTCCAGCCCACAGGAACAAACTCTGCTGGCAAACTCTGGTGTGTCAGCACACTCACCCCGCACTGCCAAGCTCAAACACAGAGTTAAACCTTTCCAACCAACTCCATCCTCTGAAAAAAAGGAATTCAGATAATCATTCACCTCTTACCCAGACACTCTTTTGCCAGGGAGAAAGGGAACTGCTGAGAAAAGCACCCATTTGATCCTCTGGCATGACACAGAGAGGAATATGCTACCCTGAGCATTGGAAAGTAAGAGATTTGACATACAAATCAGCAGCTAAGAGTTACAGTTACACTTTTCCTCTATTATACCCTGAGCTTATTTTGACTTCATATAAGATTAGTTATTTCCACTGACCAACTGGTTAAAAAGCTTCCTATCCTATTTAAATTTATTTACTCGTGATACACCAGAGCAGTAAAGCATTATCCTTATAGCAAGGAAAACATTAATTCTGTACAAATATCCATGCCACAGCGTCACATGCACAGCTGTGTATGACCACACTTATATAAAAGTGTGATATTAAGAGAAAGAGAGCTGGACCTTCCTGTAAAGGCTCATGCAGGAAGAAAGCCACATCTGTGCATTGCAGCTGAATCCCTTGGACAGCATGAACCCTTGTGGGGCAGAGATTCAGGCTTGAGCTTCTGCACCCCTCCATTCCCAGAGGGGATGACCCACCAATGTTTCCTGCCATGGATCACATCCCCAGCCAAGCACCTGTGGTACATCAGCCATGGGAACAGGGGCATGAGGCACCATACCACAGGCAGCATATCTGCAGCAGCAGGGAAACTTAAAAAGAGATTTAAATGAACTCTCACATACAGCACTTCAGAAATAACAGATCTGCATTTCTGTTCGTATATTGATGGACTTGAACACCACAATTTTACTTGATTCTCCATCCATTTTCCTAGATGTGAACCAGAAATACAAAGCCTAAATGTCTTAGGGCCTTCTCCTCATGAAAGTCAACAGGATTTATCCTGAGGCTATGGTTATCAATCCCCAGACATAAGATGGTACTGGACAGAACACCTCTCCACTTTTCCAGCATTGCAGTTTCAGTTTCATTGATCTTATAAGCAGCGGCAAGAACATGGTGGAAGGTGAGTGCCAGTCAGAAAGCTGGTCCACAAATGAGGTGTGAGCCATCCCAGGTGACTGCAGCAGCCTCTGCATTGACTCAGTTCGAAATGTGGGAACCCACAAAATCAGAGGGTTTTGGGAAAGCTGCATAAGGCAGGCCTCAGAGACAGCAGAACTGTGATTAGAGCTAAGCAGTAGCCATGAGATAGGTCAGCAGAAAAATTATTTAAAAAGTAGAAAAGCAAGGACAAATAGAACAATGGTCTGTGTATTAACACTTGTCCAGAATAACTCCCTAAGCTGCAGAAAGTTTATCTAGCAAGATATTAGGAAGTTTTAAGCTTAATAATGGAGCTCTGTGCATTGTGTTTTAAGGCTTACAAGCAGGTATTGTATTTGAAATAAGCAAGCATTGTTTCAACCAAAGGTACATGTGCTTATAGTGGTTGGATAGAACTACTGTCAATGTGCTTTTGCTTTGTGTGATTGGTCAAAAAACTCATAAAGTAAGTTGCAACATTAAGTTCTTGATCTGCTGCCTGGGATGTGAGCTGATGGCATCTTCCCATTGTCATCAGCATATAATGAGGCTGATGCTGGAAAATCAAACAGCTCAAGGCAGTTCCACAGCAGTCCTGTCCCGTTTGTGATTTGTACACAGACCCTGGCCAGCGATACAAAATGGAAGTGCTGATGGTGTGCACACATGTACAGAAATATACTGTAAACGTAGACTGTGAGATTACACCTGCAAGAGGACATAGAACTGTATGCCACAGAACTATTTCCATTCCCTCTAAAGTAACCATGTTGGGCAAAAGCTTCCAAAACCTTAGACTGACCTGAAAAGTCAAGGCAGTCACTCTTCACTGGAATAAAACTTTACCTTGATGTTTTCAGATGTAAGGCATTGCTCTGCTCACATTACAGTAACTTTGTAGAGTTTTCATTAACTTCAGTTCTTATGTTCTTCTATTCCTTTTGATCACGTAATGGCAAAGTCATTTCAGATCAATACATTGCCCAAGAGGTCAAAAGAACTCCAGTCAATGGGTAACTTGCAGCTACCATGTGCTATTATTAATTAATCCTCAGAAATAAGTACTGTTCTACTCACAAAGCAGAGATAAAGCCAGAAGAGCTGGATGAAAAGTCAAAAAAATCACTTAGTCCTTAAAGTTAATTAATTGCTTCTCAATACTTTCTTGGGGGCTTTTCCTACTACAACTGACCACAGCTGGCCTACATTATTTTACATGATTAGAAACAGTATTTAATTTCATGAACATTATTTGGAGATGATTAAATTTTAAGTCTTTTGTGGTTGCCCTTTCTCCTCTGTTTTAGTAAGGCATTAAGAACAATGCTCACCCTTTCCAACAACTATCTGACCTGGGGAGGGAAGGAGTAGCTCATGCCAGTTCATTAATGAGAAAAGGAGAACGATGAGACAGAAGGAGAAACGCTGAAATAACCAAAGTAGTTTAAGCCTTTATGAACTTCTTTATGTCTCCAAAAAAAGTCACTTAAGAGTTGTAGCTGTTACCTAAGCCTCTGTAAAATTCCATAATACTAAATAAAATATGGCATTATGAAAAACTGCAGGTCTGTACAGCACCTCAGTGTCCTCAGCATTTCTGTAGAAATCTATTTATGTTATCACTTGCAAGCTGATGCGTATGTACAGCTTTTCAGAAGCAAACTGGAAATTTGCAGACCCTGCTTCAATACCACAATTAAATTTTGATTCTTCAACTCCTCCTGAAACAGGCTGAAATTACTTTTTACAATAAAAAGAAATAAATTTATTTGGTACCAAAAAACCCCCAGTTAGTTTGGATTAGTAAACCAGGCCTAAACAAAAATCTCGGACAGCAACAGTTTGAGTTTTCCAGATGTTGAAAAGATAGACATGTGCTTTCCTTTGGCTGTGTATTCATGTACAACAACAGCACCCCTGTTCCTGCTTTTAGAATTCACACCAAAATCTTAAAGCTGTAATTACTCATATCCACTTAATAGGAACTTTCAACCCCCTGGAAAACTTCCTTACTGATTTAGTCACTGATTGTTACAGTTACAAAGTTTTTTACATTCTCCCAGTAACAGCCTGATTCCACAGGAGAGCTGGGTCTGATGTCCCAGAATATTCTGAGCTGGAGGGGAAGCCCAAAGATCACAGAGTCCAACTCTCACGTGAGGGACTGACCCACACTGTCATTGCACCCAACTGAGCTCATCCTTTCTTCATTCATCCCATGGACCTGGACTCCTGAATTCTGCCTGGACAGACACGGACACCCAGAGCGCCACTGCACCAACGCTTTTTGGCAGCGCTGGTTCACAGCTGCAGAGAACGAGGAACAGGAGCAAATGTTTGCTTAATGCCCCTGCCAGAAAAATGTATTTTGGAAGAATGAAGATCCAGTTACGTTGGGTGCTGCACAAGGACCAGCCAAAAGCAGAAATAATCCCTTGAAAAACAACGAGGCAATTTACAGTTTCTTGAACTAAGACTGGCATATCCAGAAGGCCTGAGCACCAAGAAATGAGTATAAAACGACAGAAAGCACAGACATTCAACACACCTCTGCTCAGACATTGCCTGTTCTACTTAAACCATTTAAATTCAAGTGCAAGTCATCTGGGCTAACTACAGAGTGGAAATACATACAGTGGAGAGAGCAAATTTATTTTTTCCTTCCTATTATGTAACCACACTCCCACACATTTCATTTCTCTTTTCCACCATCTTCAGTGTCTTAGCACCCCTGCATACTTTGTATTTACACCTTAGCTCATCTCCAGGTGGAGGACAATGACATTCTATTGCAATTTTACAGCAGTGCTTGATCTACAGGCATGAAATTGAGGACTGTTTCTGATACAGAACTTTCTGTTCTGATTCGTGACAACCATCCTTCCCGAAATTAAACTCTCCCTTTGGAAGCTGCAAGTTTTGCTTGAATGAAGACTACAAGAAATCCTCTGCTGTATCAGATTATATCATATAGGGCACACAGTACCTCTAGATAATTGCAGGGCAGGATACAAATGAAGATTAATCCTTCTCACTCTGACATGAGGCAAACAACAGCTGCAGGTTTAAATTATACCATCAAATTCCACAAGACTGTAAAAGCTTAACAGTATCAGTACTGATTTTCAATCTAAGTGAAATAGTACATATTCACTAAGGCACCAAGAGATTTTCACAGTTTAGGGAGAGAAGCATCCAATATCATGTGCTTTGCTCTTACTCCTAAAGCTTCTATTTGTCAAAACTCAATTGCAGTTCTCTGCCCCCACCCCTCCTCAAAAACCTCTTACACCACAAGAAACGCTTCACTGACTGCAGCTTGTTAAGCTAAAGAGCACCTAAAGTACACAGATTCATACTGAGAAAGCAGCTGAACAATTACACAGGGATATTGATCACCAAATGCATTTACTTTTATTAAAAACATTATTCAGATTTGAACACAGACTGAACGGTTCCCACTGCGTTCAGCCAACAGCAACGCTTCCCCTCCCGGCGGGCTGCAAGCTAAGCTGCAGCTCCACGGCACAGCATGTGGCAGAGGAATCTAACCATGGAATTATCCCATTTATCATCCTAATGATGCCTCAGAAGCTGCTGCATTAACATCAGTATCTGCATCAAGCTCCAGGTGTCACCACAAATTCACAGGCAATGAGCAATGTCAGCATGCGAAAGACAGAGCTGCCCTGGCAGAAATCAATTGGATATTACTTCCCTCCTGTCCTCCCTTCAGGATCCTGGCCAGATGAAAAAGTATCTGTGTTTGATCCTTACAGTTGCAGAGCGCCCCAGCTGACATGATGGGCAACTCCCCAGAGCTGCCTGGAGAGCCCTGACAACACCCAGACCAACAAGTCCCACTCTGAGCCAGTGCAAAAAGAGCTTTGTGCAGTATTTTACCAGACATCTGAAAGGAGGAAAGGAAGATCCCCTCCATAGTGAGTACATTTAGACTGCTGAAAGGATAAACAGAAAAGGTATTCCATGAAATGTGCCCTGGGAACATGTTGTCATCTTATTGCAAAAGTTCCCATACCTTCTCGGTGATTTCTCATGGGCATCTCCTCACAGCACTGACTCCTTCACTGCACGGCCAACAAACTCCAACTCTCTTTTCAACACAGCCAACAAACTACAATGCTCTCCTCACCCAGCTAACCCACTCTTTTGTAGCACTCTTCTTACTGGGCACAGCTGTGGCCTGTTAAGGGCAGGCCTGTTCCTAATCTTTGGTGATTAGCACAGCTGCAACTCCTCAGGTGTGAGATGACCTTCTGCACTGTTTTTTATTTTCTTACATTCTGTCCCTCCACAGGAACACACAGGTGCTGTTGAACACTGAGGTATGGCCAGTTGTGACCAAAGGGGCACAGTGCTCACAGACTCCCCCCACAACACTGAAAGCACCCATGGCACGATGAAAAAAGGACAATGGAAAGAGGAGATCCACAGGAAAGCCATCCCTCAAAACTCATCTGAAAGCAGCCCCAGATGCAGTGCCAGTGTACGGCTTTGTGTCAGCAGCGCTGGAGTGTGGACACCAGCAGAGCAGGATAGTGAAAATAAACCTGTGCAGCCCCTCTGCAAGGAACAGCTGCAGGGCCTGCCAGGAGAACAAATACCCACCCATACTCCTCTCTGACATGCAAATTGTTCTTACATCCAGCATGGACAACACCAGTGTGAACCTCCCAGCCTCTTGTTCCACAGGTACAAACACACAAAGCAGAAAAAACAGGGAATTAAAACCTTCGCCAAGTCATTTTTTCACAGAGGAAGAGTTATCTTTCCTACAGATTAAATGCAATCTTCGATTCAGATCTTTACATTTAAGAGCACCAGACTTCTCACTGCATTTATATTAACGCTCAGACAGGAAGCTCTGTTGATTAAGCATTCAATTGCTGTTGAGTGTCGCCACAGCCTTATTGCCTCGTAGTGGCGGCTCAGAGTGAATCTAATTCTAGCCCAGCATTAGCACCTGTACATTTATTCTTGACTGAATTTGCTTTTTCATACTTTTGCAAATGACTAATTTACTCAGCAGTAAAACTTCTTCGCTGACTGCAATTAAAAACCAACATAACCACACCACAGCCAGTTTAATCAAAACAAGCCCATTTTACAGGCCCTAAAACAAAGGGGAGGGGAGGGTATGGGCAAATGAGTGGAAAGAGGGACAGCACCTTTCACTTTTAATTTATATACTATCCTCAAGTTGGCTGACTTTGGTTTTTTTGTTACAATTTAGGCCTCTTCTTGAATAGTTATTTGAACTGTGATGGCATTTATTTGATAGAAAACTGTCAGAAACATAGGAAGCTCCTCCCAGAATCCATCAAACCATTTAAAAAGTCGTCTAAAAGAAGGCCCACGTAAACATGATACCCACTGGTTAAACCACTGCCCATCTGGATTGTATTTAGAGTATCAGAAGGTTCTTCAAAATTACCTTGGCTTTTTGTTGAGTACTATCTATTCCCAGTTAATCAAAGTTAAATTCAACAGTAGCATTCTGACTGCAGAATAATTGAATGAAACAGAGAAATACTACTCTGCAGATATTAATGTAGGATAGAAGAGATGCCCTGTATCAGCCTGAAAAGAACCACAACCTTCTCCACTGTGTCCCCTAACTGGTGGTGTATGAAACCCTGCACACTAAATGGCACAGGAGAACCTACAAAGAAACCAACCAGGGATATGAGGTGTAATTTAAGGTTAAAACAGTCTGTTCACAGACAAGAAAAAAAAACCACAAAGGAATGTGCTGCAGAGAGATGCTTCCTCCTGCAAGGTAAAGCTGCATCACTTATTTTCAAATGAAATTTAAAATACATTTTGACAAGAATAAACAGCCAATCTGGGGACCAACTTCTAAATTATTAAAAATATTGACTTAATTTTATTCTTATGAAGACTAAAATAAAGCTTTGTCCTGTTTTTGTTCTGAGACCTCTTCTCAAATAAGGAGGAGTCCCTGCTGTTGCACTCATGGCTTTATTATCCCCCCTTGAATTTTATGAAGTAAAAAATGAATATAAGAAATTAGTGCTTTAATGGCTCACACATCATCTTAGGTCCCCTTTTTCACCTCATGAAATTTCCCCACAAATCTTGATTTCACAAAAGGAGGTAAAAACATTGGAGACATTATCCCGATTCCCTTTTTTTGGTACATGAGTGAAAACAATTAGATTATAATTAATGTTTTATCTGTCAGCTAATCCTAATATAACAACTTCCATCTGAGCAGTAGTTTCTGTCACATACTGCTTTTTCTATATTAATACTCCATGATATTTTAAAAAACCCACAAAAACCACAAGAACAAAGTCAGCAGTAAAATAAAATACAAGAGAGACCAAAGAGTCACTTCAGAGCTCATTTTCTATTCATGGTGTATAGTTTAACAGATAATGTGTCTGTGTTTGATTTTATTATGTTACTGGGTGACCTACAGAATCTCAGGAGACCAGCTAAGAAGAGAGATGACCATTATTCCATCAGTGAGAAAAATCAATAAGAGTAGTTACACATTTTATGCAGTCTAAAACCTAATTCATATAAAATTTCTAAGGAGAAGAATTGAAAAACCCAGACAAACAATTCTTAACTTTCCCTAGCCAATAAATTAAAAGAAAACTATGTTTCATTCAGAATTAAGGCTAAGAGTCTGGCTGTTATGCCTAAATACACCAAATGCAGATATAAGTAGCATCTGTATTACAATACAGGCTTGCTTTGGGGGTTTGGTGGGTGTTTTTTTCCCCCTTTCAAACCATTCTTACCTATAATTTCACACCTATTAAAAATAACATCCTTATTTTACAGTAGCTAGAAATGCTAAAATAAAAACCTACGCAAATGGAAAGGAGAGATAAAAACCAAAGTATTCTGCCTGGGGAAAAAAAAGTTTAAAAATTTTCTCCCAATCTCTGTTTTCTGAGGCTCCTTCAGTGCTTCTGCTGGAGGAGAAACTTAAAGATAAACTAGGGTGATAGGAAAATTAGCAACACCCGAAGAAAAATATTTGCAATGCCCTGAACAATAAAACATAATGCAAGGGGAAAAGAATTCTTTAAGAGCTACCAGAGTCAGCCAAGGTAAAAAAACGAGAAAAAATCCCAAACATACACAAAACCAAACAATCCTCCCAAAAAAGAAACAAAACCCAGGAAAAACCAAAACAAAACCCACCAAAAAAAAACCCACCACAAGCCAAACAACCAAAATATTGGGGGGAAAAAAATGAAGAAGTCACAAAGTGTTTTGCAGGAATAGCACATAACTCTGAGGGAAAGGAAAGGAAGAACTGTAGCCTGGGACTTAGAAGCCCACAGTGCCAGTATTGCAGCTCAGTCTCTGCATCCTGGGTAAAAGTGCAGTTGTGTTACTGCATTTCAAAGGCATTAAAGTGTGTGCCATTAAGGACAGCTAGAGATTGTAAAACAGCAAGAGGAGAGAATATTGGAATCAAGAAAGAACCAGCTAGTCCGAGTACCTCCAAGCTAACTAAACCTTTTGGGACAGGACATTTGGGTTGTGGAAGATGTTTTCTTCTGAAGTTTTAGGGGGAAACACATTTTCAGCACACTACTCAAAAGCAAGGGAGTTGTTTTAACAGCAGAGCGGAAAGACAGGGATGCTTCTACCACAGATGCAGCTGGTTCATGAGACAATTCAGAGATGATTGTGCCCATTCACAGAACAAAATGTTATAAATGAGAAGCTTGACTAGGCCAATATTCAAGCAGCAATCAATTTATTAATTAATATGGTAAAGTATGAGCAATACAGTGCTGGGTACAGTGGGGGAAGTTTTTCCTCCAACAGCACGCCCATAGTTGGGGCTTACAGGTATTTATAGGGGTACTCATAAGTTTTCTCAGCAGTTTCTATTCCAATTTTTACTCATCAGCAGTTTCTCTTCCCAATTTTTACATCACAATTCTATACACTATTGTGATTTAGTTTTTCTCAGGATGTATCTCAAAAGGAGTATCCCCAGGTGGTGGGGGTCTGGTTTCCAAAAGAAGAAAGACAAATCCCATCTGGTGGAGTCCAGCTCCCCAAATGTGGGTCCACCTTTTAATTGCAAGGACTATAAATCTCTTAACAGTGATATCCAGCTTCCCTTGGTCAAAACTATAAATCCTTGAGTTGATGTTCATTTTCCTTTCTCAAGCTGTTGTCTCTGCTTTATTAAGCTGTGAGATAAGCATATTTCCTTTATATATATTCCAAAGCTATAGTTTCAAGGATACAAGTAATATTCTAAAATTATACTTCAAAAGGTTATTATTGCAGAACTCTTTAAGGATTAGCTACAAGCAAAAAGCCACATCCTTAACGCTTTAATTCCAATGCTCCTAAATCAACTAAGGTTAATTGCAAACAAAAGATAGGTTCAAAGGCCTTCTTCCATGCTTTACTTTCCTCAGTTATTATTAGAATTCACAACTGTCCCATGGTCAGTCTCCACACATATCACAATCACAAATACACACATTCCCTGGATGTACCTGACACCAAACACAGCTTTGTACTTCACAGAAAGGAGCCCGATAAAGCTGTGCTCTGGCTCCACACACAGCATGCACTGCTTGCTCCCCTTGCACTCCACCTCGTTCCTCACTCAGGTGCACAGAGTGGAGAGCTCTGGCTTGGGAGCACAGAACAGGGGACAAGGTCACTGTCACAGCATGTGGCTCACCTCTCAACAAAGAAAAGCATTTCAAATAGAAAATGCATCACTCCTCTTCCAAGAAGAATAAGCAGCAAAGTAAAACAAACCTCAAGACAAATCCTGTCCATGGAATCTCACAGAGCTGTTGTCATCTTATTGGAAAGGTCCCATACCTTCTTGGTGCTTTCTCATGGGCATCTCCTCACAGCACTGCCTCCTTCACAGCACAGCCAACAAACTCCAGCTCTCTCCTCACCCAGCCAACCCACTCTTCTATAGCACTCATCCTCAGTGGACACAGCTGTGGCCTGTTAAGGGCAGGTCTGTTCCTAATCTTTGGTGATTAGTGCAGCTGCAGCTCCTCAGGGGTGAGATTGCCTTCTGCACTATCTTCATTTTCTTACATTCTATCCCTCCAGACAGAGCCATGAAGGAAGCACCAGGAGCAAATCCGTCTCATGAGCAACGTCTTAGCCTGGAGCCTTCTTTCCTTCCAGCGCCACATTTGGGGGCAAATCCTCATACAAAGTATCTCATTGTGAAATACAGCTTTATGAAAAAGACAGACATAGTTTTGTACTGCCGTGGACACCAGTCCAGGCAGAATATGCACTGTTATTATTTCCCAACTGAAAGCCCAGTTTTGATCGCTTTACTTTCACATTCATTTACAAGCCACCCTGCTGACTTCAATGAAGGAGAAAAAATAGGAAAACACATTAGCTAGCACAATTAAAAGGATTAGAATCTGATGCATATTAATCCCCAAAAGCCATCTGATTACAGAACAAACCACAAGTAATGTATAACAAAGAGACAGACATTAAACTTAAGTCAAAAAGCGTGTCTTTTCACCAAGTCATTAAGAAATGCATAAAACATATTTGTATTTTTTGTGCTTTAACTGTTTACAGATCTTGCCTGCAAAAATTACAAATTAATATTTAAGAAGTTAACAAATGCACCATTCTCATTCACAGGAACAGCGGCATAAAGCTAATCAATCAATTGCTCTACAAAATGGAAATGGATTCCACATACAATAATTTCTTCAGAATATGCAGGGTACGTACATATAAATGATACACGGCATGAAGCAAGTATATACAATATTTTTAAAGCTGTTTTTACAATGTCCTTAAGTGCTTATATCATATTACAGTTCTCTTCAGGAAGTCAACTTAAAATGGTAAACTTTTTCATGAGTCAGTGTGCCAAATGCATTTAAAAAGAGCTAACAGCATGAAAAATCCTTCTTTAGAGTAGAGTTTTTACAAATTACTTGACAAATAAATTTAAATCCTAAGCAGCAATATATACACTTAAAGTAAGCCTAACCTTGAACTAACTCATTTCCCTCAGCTGCTGGCATAACATTTTGTATGAGACGCTTGGAAGGAACTACAAAAAGGACATACAATGAACTTTATCCTGTTACCAGCTGCATTCAGATGTGTTGGTGATGAGACTTTTTAAAACCCATCTTCTCCTCAGAAGCATCATGCTAAGAAACAGCCCTGTCCACCCAATAGTGTGCATCTTATGCTCAGCAAATCAACTGCCTTCTTAGTTTTTTAATAACATTTTTTTTCTACCTGCAAAAGCTATTGTAACATATTCCACTTTGTTTTAACATCCTTATCAATTGCTCCATGATATTCGATATTTCTCATAGGATGCAATCACAAATCCCCTGGCATGAGTTAGGAATGGCACCAGTGGTGTCCTGTGCAAAATACTCTGCTGAGTTTCTCTGAACTGCAGATTCAGGAATGATGTCCCTGACTGAAAGGACTCGCAGTTGAACAGATAACCTGCCCAGGTGGTCACCTTGGGAAAAAGAGAAGGTCAGAAGGTCAGGGTGGGCTAAACAGCGTTTTCCAGAAACAGGGAAAATTTGAGCCGCAAGCACAAAGCAAGACTTTCTGGTACACCATCCCAGACTCACTCAATATTCACCTCAAAGACTCCAGAAACAGGGACAATATCATTATTTCTGCCATCTTCTCCTGTTACAGAACATTAGTTAAACTAAACGGTGGCTAAAACTGATGCAATAAAGACACTTTTCAGCACATCAACAGTAACCACACCACTTGGTCAGGCAGCAATTTGCTCAAGACAAGATTTTTAAAGATATTTACAATACTGACATATGTAAAGATTTTTTTTTAAATAAATCAACATTTTGGTTCTCTTCTAGTTCTCTAAAGTTGCTAAACAAAAATCTTACTCTCTAATCTTAAGAGGCTGTGAAATATGCAAACAATCTGTCTTTAAACTTACCTGAGTTACAAAGAGGGTATCAAGAAGCCCCAGGAGACTTCAGCCCACTCACCCATAACTTTGCACCTGAACAATTCAGAACAGGCTGCGAAAAGTCTCTTGACTGTGCTGAAGACGGGTTAGTTTTAAAACACTGAAGACAAAAACCAACTTTACAATTTGACAGGAAAGGGAAACGTTAACAGGAGAAAGCAGAATAAAGTCAATTATAATTTTTAATTAGCTTTCCAAGCTATTCAGTGAATGTTGGTGCTCATGAATAGCAATCAATACTGCATTCTAGTAATTTGTTATGCAAATGAAGCATTTCGGCAGATTATCACATCCAAAAGTTAATACCCTTAACAAAAACTCAAAAAAAATTAAAATCTATTTGCCCTTATTATAAAGGCAAAGGAAAGAAAGAACACAGATAACTTCCCTGGAATTTGAGCTAGTTCTACAAAGTTACTACCTGTTTACACTCCAGAACAATTCCCTCAATTTGAAGAAGGTTTTGATTCGTAGATGCTTTTGAAATACCAAGCCCAAACTCACAAAAGACAGTCGTTCAAGAATTATAGCAGAAAAGGTGAACCATTACCATATGTAGAAGTTTATAGCCTTAGTATAGTGAGAACAAAGTCAATATGTCCACTCTGAATGAAAAAGAAAGAAAAAGAAAACCCAAACAAACCACTGGTACCAGTCACACTGAAGCCTGTTCTGAACACAGAGGAGGAATGGTCAAACTTCATGTAATTCCTGCTATGAAAGCTAGGATGACAAGACACAAATTTTCCCTTGGAATGTTATTTTCAGTGATACTTGAAAATGACATATCTGCAGCTGCATGGCCAACATAGCCTAGACAGCAATTCATCTGTAATACCTAGTTAATCCAGTCAGCAGCTGATGAGAACTTATTTTAAAATCAAAAGCACTCTTGATTTTTCTCCTGCCCAGACCAAGTCTGTAGTGTTAACAGAACATGTTAATCTCAGCAGCAGCCAGGTGTTTCACACAGAAGTCTCACTTTATCACATCCAGATATTGCAAATCACCGGAAAATCTTCTCCACAATTGCTGCCAGCACAAAGGAGCATGATCCCACATGGTTTGTTGGGTTTTCCAGCATACTACCTACTATGTTTCTATTTCAGGTCATGACAATGTGGAGCATTATTTCATATAAAGGCTATCAAACACGCTCAACACAATTTCTGTCAGACACTCTGAACTCCTGTGTGCAAACCTGCAGATTACCAAGGGTCTGCACACAGGGAATGACCCAGCTTTCCCATAGTTAGGAGAATGAGCCATTGATTTCCATTTGAGCTAATGTGCCACTGAAATACAAGAATGCTTCAGAATAACACTTCAGTAAAACCAGCACACACTTTTTCTTCGATTTTTGTCAAATAAGCACAGCATGGAAATTCCCCTGCAGCCAAAGTGTCTCCAGCTGAATCACTGCAGTGAAGAGTGCAGCAGCTTTTCAGGGTCACACTCTCACTCAGCCTATTTGGATCTGTAAGCTGGCAATGATATCTCCATTCCCTTTCTGCAGTGGGATCATGGGCACTCCCCACCAAACACATCTTGGAGACAAAACACCAGTGTGAGCACAGGATGCTGCAGATTTGAGCTATTTGAGCAGCCCATATTTTTTGAGGACCACAGGGGGAACTCATGATCCTCGCAAGGCAGGTGCAATTGTTGTTCTGAGCCAGGTATTTTGGAAATGCTATAATGAACCTTCCCTTTGAAGGGCAGTAGTCACTCTCAGATTTGCTGCACTCCAAAGTTGTGCCAAAGCGAGTTCCCCACCTGACAGGTCAGACAAAGCTGCTGGCAATTAGTTCCGCTCAATAATGGGGACACCAAGTGAAGCAGCACTTATTACTGCAGAAATTAAATATCAGTTCTTCTACATTTAGATCAACTCCCTGCAACAACAACAACCACTAAGTTAGGAGCAAAGCCCTAACAAATAAGACATTAATTTCTACATGCCTCAGAATGTGAAAGATTACAGGTTCTATTTCATTTTCTTTCTGCTTTCCAGATCTCTCAGAGATCACAGAGTGCTGAATTTTGACAGATTCACTACATACCCTGATATGTGTAATATGTGTTATAAGGTAATTCATGCTTGTTATATATGCTCAATCGAAAAGCCAAATTATCAAATATGCGAAAAGATTTTATTTATCTTCTTCCACGACCAAAACAGGGTCCTCAAAACCACCACAGCCAAAGAGACAGCATCGAGCCTGGGGTCGGCGCTGGGTGAACCTGGATCCGATCTCTATCACATCGGATCCCCCTCTGTTCACCAATGCCGTTTCCAGCAGGGCTGTTTTATACAGATTTTTATGCCTGAGGCAGAGATGCCTCGATTTCTTTTGTAACCTTGCATATGCATTAGAGTTTCTTTCACTGTGCAGGGCTGGACAATCGCTGTTTCCTGAGCAGTGGCAGGCCCTGATCATGTCAGGGGAAGTCGCATATTCCGATGTATCTTTCTTGGCAACTTCTGTTATCTCGATAGATGGTATCAGTCAAGCGATGATCACTCTTGAGTGTCTCCTGATTACCCCTGAGGACAAGATCATTGCACTGGCCACGTCTATTCATGGGTAAACGGGGGTATTGTTCTCCTGCTGCCTTCAGGTATTTCAACATTCCAAAGCAGACATCTGTCCCGAGCTGCTTGTGGTCAGAGACTCGTTTGGATTTTATAATGGTAAAAAATACATTCTCTCTTTAAGCATAACATATATTACATGCTTAAGGAGAAAATGTATATTATAAAAATCGTAAAATCCAAACAAGTCTCTGACCACAAGCAGCCCAGGAACAGGTAACTCCTTAGGAATTTCAAAATTCCTGAAGGCAACAGGAGAACAATGCCCTGTTTACCCATGAATAGACGTGGACAGCGAGATGATCAAATGATCCCTTCCCCACTTCCGGAGCCATCAGGAGACACCCAAGGTGATCCTTTGATAGATACCATCAATCAAGATAATCTAAGTCGCCAAGGATCACACTTCTGAATATGTGACTTCCCCTGACATGATCAGCACCTGCCACTACCCAGGAAACAGCAATTGTCCAGCCCTGCACAGTGAAAGAAACTTCTCGGGAGGTTGCACTTTATTGCAGCCCCAAGACACGCGAAAAGTCTCTGTTTTGGCCCACACATTCAAAGAATGAGTCGGAGTTCTTCAGTTCTCGGTCTCAGAGTTGTTTATTGTTTCTTATCTATAAAAATTTTTCTCCTGTCCAGCCAAAGTCTGCTCAGCAGGACAGACAGAGGCACTCTGACTGCCCCCGGGGTGGTGTTATCTCTTTATACTACAAACTATGTATAACATGTTTACAATTACTTTCTAATACCTATCACCAGTGTTAGACAGTGAACTTCTACTCTAAACCAATCCAAAAGTGCCAACATCACAGCAGAAGATGGAGGTAGAGAAGAAGAAAGGCTGGACACGCCCAAGTCCCTCCATCTTGTCCCCAAAACCCCCATTCTAAAAACTCCAAAATCTACTTTTTCACCCTAGTGATAATTTTATCATTACACTACTTAAACTTCTGTGGCTTTCAGGTCTTCATACAAAGCTGGTAATTTGCTCCATGGGTCATAATCAAACCCACAGGTGTTCTGGGCTGTGTGCCAGGGTCTCTGAGCCCCCGGGCAGGGGTCCTGGTGACTCTGGACACCCAGAGTGATGCACTGAGTTCTGACAGAAACTCTCATACACATGCGGGGTTGCAAAGGAAATCGGGGCACCTCTGCCTTAGGCATAAAAAACTGTACAAAACAGCCCTGCTGGAAACGGCATTGGTGAACAGAGGGAGATCTGATGCAATAGAGGTCGGATCCAGGTTCACCCAGCGCTGATCTCGACGCTCTCTCTTTGGCTGTGGGTTTTGAGGACCCTATTTTGGTCACGAAAATAAAATCTTTCGCATTTATTAATTTGGATTTCTGGCTGATCATTTCTAATATGCATCACAAAAATACCGCCAAGTTTACAGAGTTCTTACTAAATTTTACATTTAGATCTGAGACATGAAATTTAACTTGTCATAAAAAACTTGAAACCAGCTGAAGTATTACAAGCCAACCAGGAAAACAAAAAAACCCAAAAATCACTGTTTTTCTGTAACCAGAGCTCTTCAGTTCAGTCCCCCAGCCTCGGGAGCCTTATAAGTAATTCATCTCTTAGGAGGCAGAGAACAAACCAAGAGTAGTTCGTGATGTCCCACAGGCTCCTGTCCCTTCCCTCCCTAGTGAGGAGGGACTGACACAGCTGTTAGTGCTGCCCAGAACAATGCAGAATAATCTTTAAGTGGTATCCCACTGTTTTTCCAGGAGTTCCCACTGTGTATTTCCTTGCTTGCCTCGATCCCCATCATCAAATTTCTCCTCCTGTGCTCGCAACAATAGCTGAGAAAGAGATCTGCACATTATCCCCAGGAAAAGACTGCAATCAGCCCCCTGCCCACAGATTACACCAGACTTCTCCAGCTCCCGGGTGATTCAACTCCCCTCTGTGTTTGGCCTTCAATTTCCTCCTTGTTCAACACACCCATTATAATCATTGCAGCAGAAAAGTGAAAAGGTCAGCAGGTCATAAATTATATCAGAGTAATTGCTTATGGGGAATATAAAATAATTCTCTGATGTGCATTCAGCCTAAAGGAACTGGGTTAGATAAGATCTGCAAAAAGATACCCAGGAAACACTTTGCAAAGATAATCTCAAAAATCTCAAAAATCCTTTACAATTATGCTACAGTCAGCACTTTGTAGAAGGTATTTTAGTGTGGAAAGTGAACTTAAACACAGACTAAAATTAATTTTCCTGCTATGTCCCAGTTTACCCTTCAATCCACTAATCTGCCAATATCGGCAAGTCTTGCAAAAATATATTGGGTTTTATTAGCTTCCAAAGAAACAGAAGCTGGTCTATAATTAAATTTCTATAACAGACCTTATTCCCTTGCCCTAACTTATTTTTAGAATTTGTGGTCTCAATGAGAACTGCTTCCTGAAACACAGTCAAGGCCACACACCCAAAAGTTTACAGCATTTCAATGTTTTCCCATCAATCTGAATTCTTTGGAGAAGGCTCGTGGCTCAGAGCTTGTGTCCCTCCGTTGGGTTTGCAGTGCTGAAAGCACTGAAGCCTTAAAACCTCAAAACTTGATTCGCCGACTGCTTTGCTTATCAAAACATGAAACTGCTTTTCCTCCTCTGTTGATCTTGCTGTAAATAAATGCTCTCTATTGAGCAAAACAAGTACACAGCCTCATTGTGTACAGAAAGCATTTCTATTGTTCAGGTTCAAGTATTTGCAAAGAAGGTTAAGCCAAATCATGCATGGATTTAGCTCTTCACATTCAGATGGAGAGTTTAAGAAATCATTACAGCATTTTAGGATTTATCCCCTAGTAAATTCCACTCTACATTAAAGAATATATACTCTTTGAGACTGGAAAACAAGACAAGTTTATATTTTGCAGAATGGAGGGGGGAAAAAGTAAATATTCCCCTGAACTTAGAAGGGAACTACCTCTTTTAAGGCATCTCAAATTGAAGTACTTTCTAACTAAAGGTGTTATAGTCAAATCTATACAGATTTAAGTTATTAAAAAGAAAACACACTGGACAAAAATATCTTCACATTTTTTATTATTAGAAAGTCAAACATGCAACAAACAGCCTGACATTTTTTGAGGTCGTGTTGTTTCCACCAAAAATATCCTCTCTCAGATATTTTTGCTGATCTTCACAAGCAGCTCCAGCTCCTTTTGATTTGTGAATCCCTACAAATTTAGATGGACAGCTGAATGGTAATACAAGCCTACTGAAAATAGACGTGTTTTTCTCGATTATTTTTTGCAGCCCTTGGAACAGTCCCACAGATCCCATGACACCAAAGACCACCATTAAAGGAGGAGTGCAGAGGAAGCAAAAAAAGGAAATTATTTTAGTTTCTCAAAATAAACCTCAAAATGTTTCTCTTCAAATTATTTCATCTCAATAACTCTGCCTAATCTTGTGCCTTTTGCTTCAGCAGAACACTGAAATAATTGCACTTTTATAATTTTATACACACAGTCTTTATGCTTTTTTTGAGCAAGAAAAAGACAGAAACCAACTACAACTGGCTTCAGTAGCCAATGCTTTTCCCTTTATGACACCAAAGCAAGAGTTTGAGTCCAGGTTTGCCAGGTTTAAAGACCACTATCACAAGGCTGACTTTTTAAGGCAGTTCAGTATAAATCAGACATTTAACATCTTTCTAGCTTTCCTTTTTCAACACAAATTTAAAATTCTGTTAACTAAGGAAGAAAAAATGAACTTTTAAGATCTAAGCCTGACAATAATGGCAAATACCATCTGTTCAGCTGTAGCTCAGGAATTTTTAAAGTAGCTCTCATAAGGAAAAGGGAAAATCACCCTTCAAACACGATTGCTGTACAGTTTTTTCAGAAATGCCTCAAATATACCTGCCAATGCATTCTGTCACAGACTGACCTGTGCTAGTAACCTTTGTGAAACTAACTCCAAACCAAATATCAGAAACCAGCAGTATCAATCACACAGTAAATTGTGAGAGAGAGCTCACAAATGATTTTAACTTCGTTCCACCAACTCATATTTTACAAGCTCCTCTCACAACCAAAAAAATTCAACCCAATTACTGCAAATGTGCAGCCTGGCATAGGCAAGGGGTGTAATAATTTCCAGCCACAGTCACGCTTTGATTGCATTTCCAAGAGGCAGGTGTGAGACAAAAATGACCCACCAAGTTATGAGGGAAACCTCATTACTTCCTTTGTCAGTTTTTGTGATTTACCTGCCTGACCTTTGTGCTTCTCCCTCACATTCAAGGTAGGGTTTATTATTTTTTTTAAAGGATGAAAGACTAAATCTTCTTTGTTGCTTATTTCAGAAACTCGGAGTTTAAGGAGGAAAAAGCCCAAGTGTCTGAAAAGTCATGAAATCCTTGTAAGCTGATAATGATGAGACACATGCAGTACATATATAAACGCATATACAGTGTTGATAATCACGTGCATATTCAGTAGGAAGAGAATCTACGCAAGAAAAAATGAGGAAATCAGTCCCAAAATGAGCAGAGTTTATTTTTCTCACCTACTTTACTTACTACAGTCTGCTAGTGAGTGACAGATGAATGCTGATCAAAAAGCAGAATCTTAATATTTGTATTTGATTGCAATTTTCATCAAATGAAATAAAAGGTGTGCCACTTCATTTTAACTGTCCTAAGACACACAAAGTACAGTAGTAGTAAATTAAATGTCATTCTTAATCATTGCTATTAGAAAAACAGCCAAGTACTATCCATATTGGGGATATGCCACTTCAAGTGATTGGTCTGATTTATAACAGCAACAAGAAACAGAAAATGAGCACAAGTGAAACTTTGTGAGAGTGCAGCACTGCTTGACTTCACTGCACTCCCAGTGTTTAACCCAGTACGAGACAGGAATCATGGGGCTGGAATACAGACAGGGAGCAAGCAGCCTGCTTCAACACAGCTGTTCTGACGGGCAGCACAGGGAAGAATAACCACACTTAAACCTGCAGGAAACCCATTCTGGCCAACACATCACTTGATAGCTTGATGTTGAATAAAAAGTACTTTGAAAAGAACAAAAAAAACCCCAAACAAACAAAAAAAAAGCCACCAAGAACGGTTCTATTGGCTCAATGAAAGCAGTTATACCACAGGAAGCTGTAAAAGGAAAGATAAATCAAACATTCCTCCTGTTTGGATAAAGGCAACTATTAGCAGAACATTATTAAAGCTTTGAAATAACTGTTTACATTTATAGGAAAACACACAAAGGATGAAACTCCGATTTTACCAAGATACACTGCAAATCTCACATTGATTTAACGAAGGTCAAGATTACACATACAAAAACCAAACATCTAAATAACAGCATTAACTGCTGGAAAACTGCAAATCCATGCAGAGCCATCTTTAAAATCAATACCGAGAGAAACCACATTAAAATGAATTGCAATTCAGCATATACGCTTCTCTTCTATTCCAAAATGTGTTTTTAGGTTAACTGCAAAAATCACCTTTCCTAGCCCAATACTCTTTAACAATCTATTGGTCAACTCACACTCCATCTGTATCTCGAGGATACTCAGACCCATAAGGGCCCCAAAAAACCTGAACCAAAAGAGATTTTTCCAATCTCTTTAATTTTTGCCAAGCTTGAACATCTTGTACACACCCAACCTGTGCCACAAAGCCAGCAGCATCAGGGATACTGCACCAAGCACCACAAGAGATTTACACAAACCCAAATAATTTCTTAAAAGATGGATTTTAAGAATCATCCATCTTCCACATCAAGCAGGATTTGGGGTAAAACCCACTTAGATTTAATATGTCTGAAATGCTGATTTTAATTTTTTTTTAATATCACTTATTGACAACAAGTACCAAATTAACTGATGCACATCCAGAGCCTTTAGGCTAATTTTATCAAGAAGCCACTTGAACTTTGATGCCATATTATAATGCACAATGTTCTATTAACTTACTCGAGGTGACTCACTGCCTTGCTCTTATAGCTATAACCAATCAACATATCCATTTTTATTGAAATGCACACAGCAAAGAATTTATAGGCATTTAGAGTGTACTGTCTTAAAGTGCACTTTAGAAATCGACACTTGCACATTTTAAATAGTTAGATCCCACTCATTAACCTTCTTGATAAATTTGCAGCTCATAAAAGGAAACAAAACACTGAAGCATCACAGGCATCCTGAATTTTGTGTTGAAAGCCCCCAGTGTATGACATTTTGATTGCAACCCAAACAAAACAGGAACTTTCACAGATTCAGCCAAACCTGCTGCAGGCTGTAGGTAGCACCAGAGAAGGTACAGCAGCAAGTATCCTGGGAATATTTGGGACTCAAAATAATGAATCAAACTCTATAGCAACAGGCAATTCAATTTTCAACCAAAATTCAGACTCTACATGACGCACAAAAACTTTTTGGTACTATGAACTGGGTCAGATTGTATCTAGAATTAACCAATTTACAATTGCACCCTTATGAGACCTACTAAAAGGCAATCCTGAATTAACTTCCCCCAGAAAATTAACCCCAGAGGCAAAAGCTGCTCTTGAAACAGTAGAGCAAGCTATCACAAACAGACAGGTCCACCAGATATACCCAGAGGTGTGTATCACTGTGTTCATTCTCATAGTTAATTCTTATTCTACAGGTGTTATTGGGCAGTGGAACACACACTGGCCTGACCCTTTGCACATTCTAAAAAGGGTGGTTTTGCCTCACCAACCAAAAAAGATGGCACCCATTGTCTTTGAGCTAATTGCACAGTTAATCATCAAATGTCATGACAGGTGTTTACAAATGAATATCAGAGATCCTTCACAAATTATTATTCCTGTGACACAAGAGCAGGTTGAATGGTGTTTTGCTAATTGTATGGCCTTGCAAAGTGCTTTGCAACATTTTTCTGGACAAATCACTTACCACTTACCAAGCCATAGATTGCTGAAGTTAAGTGGGCAAACTGCACTATCTCTGGAACCTCTAAATAGCAGAATATCCTTAAAAGGTGTTAGAGTGTTTACTGGTGGCTCTGGGAAAACAGGAAAGGCCATTGTGACATGGCAAGAGGAAGATGAGTGGCAAACGTTGGAGTGATATGAGAGTGATCACCTCAAATGGTAGAGCCACGGGCTGTAGCTGTGGCTTTCCAAAGTTTTCCCCACACTCCTCTAAATGCTGTAACTGGTTCTGCATATGTGGCTGACATCACACAAAGATTAGACCGAGCACTACTAAAGGAAATTGATAATGCACAACTTTTTAATTTAGTAAAAACTCTATGCCTTACTATCCAAGCCAGAACTTGCCCTTATTATATCCTACACACTGGGAGTCACACAAATTTACCAGGTTTTATCACAGAGGGCAGCACCAGAGCAGATGTGCTAGCCAGTCTTGCTTGGACAGCACCACAGCCAGACATGTTTGCACAAGCAAAGGTTTATTCCACCAAGGTGTTCGAGTCTTAGAGTGGCAATTTCAGCTGTCGAACACAGAGGCTCATAATATTGTTAGCACCTGTGCTGACTGCCAAGGCCACACTGCACCACTGCAGATGGGGGCACACCATGCTTTGCAAATCTGGCAAACTGATGTCACACACATCCCTGAATTTGGCCATTTTATATATGCACACGTCTCGACTGATACTCCTCATCAGCAATATGGGCTACAGTGCACACAGGAGAAAAAGGTCAGGGTGCCATCGCACACTGGCAATCGGCTTTTGCAACTTTGGGCATCCCTCACACCATCAAAACAGGCAATGCATACAGTTCACAGAAAACTAGACAATTTCTACAGCTCTGGGGTGTGTCACACCAAACTCATATTACCCATTTAGCAACTGGACAGGCCATTGTGGAAAGAGCACATGGCACTTTACAACATTAGCTTGAAAAACAAAAGGAAAGAATGTGTGGCAAGACCCCATAGAGCTAAAGCTATATAGACACTAAATCACTTAACAGCATCAGAGAAGTCCCAGAACCCATTTATTTTAAATCACTTATCATTACAATCATGCTGTGGTGTTCAGCTGCCCAAACCCAAGGTAATGGTGAGAGACCTCCTCACCAATACACACAGGGATCCTTGGGATCTTATTCCCTGGGAACGGGGATATGCATGCATTTCAAGGGACATTGGAACACCTTGGATACCTGCCAGATGTGTCCAGCCTGCACCACGTCCTGCTTGGAACCACAGGCAGCATCCTCCTGATGATCCCTCAACAGACATCACAGAGCCGTGTATGGAGCCATAAATACAAGAGCTGTTCACCTGCTTCATGGAAATCTGGGACTCCTGAAGTGACAGCTCATATAGGAACCTAATTTGATGACAATTTATTTTTTCCTGTTTACAAACTGGTTTTTTTTCTGTTTACAGATTGTTTTTCTAGTAGTTCAGGTTTTCCCTAACAGTTCTAAGGGTTAAATAGTTTCTTGTTTTTAGAGATAAGTTGTAACTTCTAAGAAAATAGCCTGTGACATGTTAGCCCGTCCAGATACAGATACAACTCTCTGAGTTTAAAACCAGTTACTTCAAAGGGGAAAAATAGGATCCAACTCTGCTCACAAGCCACTTAATGGGAGGTGACAAAAACACACCTTGGAGGGTGTTCTTTAAGTGGCACACACACTGCTTACAAATAAAATATGCTTTGGAATCTCCTAAGTTGCCAGTCTTGGTAGTCTTCCAAGTAATGCAATTAAAATTGGTAACAATATGATTCTGACTGGCAAACATTCTCTAACTTCATAATGACAATTTAAATATAGTTGTCAGTCTTCTATGCTGAAATACCTGAATACTAAAGCTGCTATCAAATACTGACTTCTGTCTTTTGAGACCTCTAAATCATTTCATTATCTTGACACCCAGACTTCATAATCAGATGAATCTTTTATCCTGTGAGACACAAGAGTCAGTCTTCATGAACTGCTTTTCAATCAAAACACTCTAGAAAGAAAAGGATTCCTAACTCCATTTATTGATGAAAAGAAACAGAAAGATGAAATCATTTACATGTCTTTATTGGGGTTTATTGGTGAGCTACAGGAAGCACCAGCAAAAGAAAGCACAGTTGCTTCACCTGCCATCTTCTGACTTAAGCACCTCCCAAACATTGCTGCTGATGTATTTTGAATGAGATTGGAAAGAAGGCTCTTTTTTAATTTAATGTCTCCTATGAACGGATAATGAGAAGTGTTTCATTATTATTTATGATACAAAGGAATACAAGGAAATTTTCTGAGTGATGCAGAAAATTTCAGACTCTAGGATCTGTCCAGCGTGTTCTCAAAGCCTCTTCCTCACTGTCCTTCCCCCTGGCTGTAAGGTTTCTCTCACACAGAAGTCGCCGGCTCTGTGTCCCTGGGTCAGCTGTTCCTCTGCTGCTGAGAGTCAGATCTGATGCACTCACATCACAGACCTGCCAAGTGGGGCTGAATGTTCCACTGGTTTGGAAATGTCTGCAATGGCTCAGACTTCAAGTTTTGCCCATGTAATTAATTTAACTG